>NW_016830338.1:38493-49539 GCF_001698545.2 Rhinopithecus bieti
TGTGTGTGTGTGTGTGTGTATATATATATATATATATATATATATATATATGATGGAATACTAGTCAGTCATAAAAAGGAATGAATCAATGACATTCATAGCGACCTGGATGAGACTGGAGACTGTTGTTCTAAGTGAAGTAACTCAAGAATAGAAAATCAAACATTGTTATCTCTCATAAGTGGGAGCTAAGCTATGAGAATGCAAAGGCATAGAAATGACCATAATGTTCTTCGGGGACTCTGGGGGAAAGTGTGGGAAGAGGATGATGGATAAAAGACTACAATTAGAGTGCAGTGTATACTGCTCAGGAGATGGGTGCACCAAAATCTCACAAATTACCACTAAAGTACTTACTCATCTAACCAAACACAACCTGTACCCCCATAACCTACGGAAATAAAAAAAATAAAAATTGGAAGAAAACATAAAAAAAAATGAAAAGGAACAAGCTACTTGAACTTCATGCAACAACTTGTGTCTCAAAGACTTATGCTATGTGAAAGAAGCCACTATCTAAAGGTTTCCTTCTGTATGATTTTATCTTATTGCATTCTTGAAAAGACAAAGCTATAGTGTTGGAGAACAGATCAGTGGCTGCTATAGGAATGTGACTATAAACACATACCATGTGGAAGTTTTGGGGAGTGGTAGAACTGTTTTTTGCCCTGATTGTGGTGGTAGTTACATTAATCGATATATGTTAAATTCAGAAACTGGTGATTGTTTCACAATGCATAGGTATATCAAATTTTCCAAGTAATACAACTTAAACATATATAATTTTTAATTGCAAATTATACTTTAATAAAGTTGGAAAATTTTTTAAACAATAGAAAGATGCAATGATTCAAAAGCACTATTTTTTTCTTAAGGCCAGTCTACATGGCCTGGTAGAGTTCAGCTGGGTCTCCATAGAAATAATAGGGATTTTATTTGTGATGGGAATATCTAGAGAATGTAGGAGAAATTATTGTCCCATTCAATCCAGATTTTAAACCCCATGAGCTACCTAATTGAGGCTACCACAAGTATCTTCACCAAAGCCTACCAGAAATCACGTGCATTAGTTTATTTTCATGCTGCTGATAAAGACATAACCAAGACTGGACAATTTACAAAAGAAAGAGGTTTATTGAACTTACAATTTCACATGACTGGGGAGGCTTCACAATTATAATGGAAGGCAAGGAGCAGCAACTCATATCTTACATAGATGGCAGCAGGCAAAAAGAGAGGGAGCATGTTCAGGGAACCTCCTCTTTATAAAACCATCACATCTTCTGAGACTTATTCACTATCATGAGAATATCTTGAGAAAGACTCACCCCCATGATAAAATCACCTCTCACTTGGTCCCTTCCACAGCACATGGGAATTGTAGGAGTTACTATCAAGATAAGATTTGGATGGGGACAGAGCCAAATCATATCATTCCACTCCTGACCCCTCCAAAATCTCATGTCCTCACATTTTGAAACCAAGCATGACTTCCCAACAGTCCCCCAAAGTCTTAACTCATTTCAGCATTGAATCAAATGTCCAAAGTCCAAGTCTCATCCATGACAAGGAAAATCCCTTCTGCCTATGAGCCTGTGAAATCAAAGCAAGTTAGTTACCTCCTAGAAAAAAATGGAATATAGGCACTGGGTTAATACAGTCATTCCAAATGTGAAAAACTGGCCAAAACAAATGGGCTACAGGCCCCATGCAAGTTCGAAGTCCAGTGGGGCAGTCACATCTTAAAGCTCCAAAATGATCTCCTTTGACTCCATGTCTCACATCCAGGTCACACTGATGCAAGAGGTGGGGCTCCCACGTCCTTGGGGAGCTCTGCCCCTATGGCTTTGCAGAGTACAGCCTTACTTCTGGATGCTTTTATGGGCTGGTGTTGAGTGCCACTTTTGCAGCTACACTGTGCAAGCTGTCAGTGGATCTATGATTCTGGAGTCTGGATGACAGCTGCCCTCTTCTCACAGCTCCACTACGTGGTGCCTCAGTAGGGACTCTGTGGGGGGGCTCTGACCCCACATTTCCTTTTAGCACTGCCCTAGCAGAGGTTCTCCATGAGGGCCCCACCCCTGCAGCAAACTTTTGCCTGAGCATCCAGGTATTTCCATACATCTTCTGAAATCTAGGCAGAGGTTTCCAAGCTTCAGTTCTTGACTTCTGTGCACCTGCAGGCTCAACACAATGTGGAAGCTGCCAAAGCGTGGAACTTACACCCTCTGAATCCACAGCCTGAGCTCCATTTTGGCCCCTTTCAGCCATGGCTGGAGTGGCTGGGATTCAGGGCACCAAGTCCCTAGGCTGAACACAGCACGAAGACCCTGGGCCTGGCCCACTAAACCACTTTTTTCTCCTAGGCCTCCAGGCTTGCGATGGGAGGGCCTGCTGTGAAGACCTCTGACATACCCCGGAGATATTTTCCCCATTGTCTTGGAGATTAATATTCAGCTCCTCATTACTTACGCAAATTTCTACGGCTGGCTTGAATTTCCCCTCAGAAAATGAATTTTTTTTTTTCTATAGCATGGCCAGGCTGCAAATTTTCCATACTTTTATTCTCTACTTTCCTTATAGAACTGAATACCTTTCACAGTACACACTTCATCTTTTGAATGCTTTGCTGCTTAGTAATTTTTTTCTGCCAGATACCCTAAATCATCTCTATCAAGTTCAAAGTTCCACAAATCTCTAGGAAGGGGCAAAATGCCACCAGTCTCTTTGCTAAAACATAACAAGGGTCACCTTTGCTCCAGTTTCCAGCAAGTTCCTCATCTACATCTGAGACCACCTCAGCCTGGACTTTATCATTTCTACCACTATCAGCATTTTGGGCAAAGCCATTCAACAAGTCTCTAGGAAGTTGCAATCATTTCCACATTTCCCTGTCTTCTTCTGAGTCCTCCAAATTGTTACAACCCCTGCTTGTTACCCAGTTCCAAAGTTGTTTCCACATTTTTGGTTATCTACAACAGCACCCCACTCTACTGGTACCAATTTATTGCATTAGTCTGTTTTCATGCTGCTGATAAAGACACACCAGAGGCTGGGCAATTTACAAAAGAAAGAGGTTTAGTAGACTTACAGTTCCACGTTGCTGGGGAGGCTTCATAATCATGGTGAAAGGCAAGGAGCAGCAAGTCATGTCTTACATGGATGGCAGCAGACACAGAGAGAGCATGTACAGAGGAACTCCTCTTTATAAAACCATCAGACCTCATGAGACTTATTAACTATCACGAGAAAAGCATGAAAAAGGCTCCTCCACCCCATGATTCAATCACCTCCCACTAAGTCCCTCCAATGACATGTGGACATTGTGGGAGTTATTAAAAAGATGAGATTTGGGTTGGGGACACAGCCAAACCATATCACATGAGGGTATAACATCTGCTACGGGAAATAGGAAATCCTAAGCCAAACTCCATGGAGTATTTTTCATGGCCTGTTTTCCTTCTCTAAGGCTTATATAACCCTAAAGTCTTAAGACCTCTTTCCCTGTGAGTCTTCTGTACAAATACTTCTCTTTTCTCACCAGTTAAACAACGATAGTTATTATGCATAGTAATTAAATTATACATATTTTGGGTGTGCACGTGTATGTGAGGAGGTTTTTTTCCTACTATTTTTAAAAGCAGGTCAACCTAGGCTTCCTTTTCAAATTATTTCAACTTTTACTTTAGATTATAGGAGTGCATGCATTGGTTTGATACCTGGGTAAATTGTGTAATGCTGAGGTTTGGAGCACAGATGATCCCATCTCCCAGGTAGTATCATAGTACCCAATAGCTGTTCAACCTTTGCCCTCCTACTTTTCTCCCTCCTCTAGTAGTACTCATGTCTTTCATGAAGTTCACTATGTGATCTTGGACAAGTTACAACTTCCTGAGTATGTTTCTTCATCAGTAAAATAAAATAAATAAAAGAAAAATGAGGCCATCTCTAATTACATATAATTAGATATACCCTAGGTTCAAATACATTAATAAGAGTAAAGGGCTTCAAATAGTTGCTAGTGATTTATCAATAGTTTTATTGAATTAGAGTTTCATTAATTTACATACTGCCATAATTTAAGGTGGCAGTAGGTGTATCAGAATAGTTTTACAACAAGAAAAGTCTATCTTGTTGAGTATCTGCTCATTCCCGTATTCATAAAGACTTGAGTGAAATTTTTATAAAAATGAAATTGTTGGATCAATGGGCATATGCATTTAAAATGTTTCTAGAACCTGTCAAATTGTCCTTCAAAGCATTATCTGAGAATAGCTGATTCCCCACATTCTTATTGACATTGGATATTCAAAATATAATCTTTTGTGATCTGATATCTTGCCTATTTTAAAATTTTCATTAAATTCACCAATTTTCTTGGAGTGAAAATAAAATTTTGTAGAAGACTTTGGAAAACAGCAAGCCGTGATGATCCTTTATTAAAACATGACTAGATAAACTTTCTTTCTGGAATCTAGACCACATATATTTGAAATGTTTGCTTTGCTCTTTGCTCTTGAATAACATTTTGGTACCTTGACAAAACTCGTACATACAGCCAATTTGAAGTGGTAGCATACTTGTGCTCTTAGAGACTTTCAAGGATTCTGAATAAGTTTGAAATTCTCCACATTTTGTGCATCAAACTTACTTCAAATCAGGATGATTAGATAAATTATTTAATTTTTGAAAAAATGTAAAGCTGCCAGACTCCAGGGTAACTTCTTGAATTAGAAAGCAGTTTCTCCCCATGAGAATCTGGTATAAGTTACTCCACAGCTGCAAGAGATCTGATCAAGGAAAAGGACCAAGGATGCCCTCAGCAAAAGCATTACTGGCTTCCTGTTTCTGTATACTCTAAAATATAATTAGGCCGAAATGCAAAGAGCAAGGGAAAACAGTTGGATAAAACTGGATCCAGGTTTACAAGCCAGATGATTTTTTGGCAGGTTAATCACTTAGTAATTGAATTGTTTATTCTTGTTTATATTTTGGTTGCTAAGATGACTTTATCATATCAACTGTTTTGGAATCTATACACTCTTCTTTAACCGAGAAAGAAAAAAAACAATTTTATATGACTTAATGGAAGTATGGTTTTTAATGGCTTATAATTATCTAATATTTTTATTGGAGATCAATGAAGCATCTAGCAATGCTGACTTCAGTATCATGTTTTGCTCTCTTTCAAAACCATTTATTTCACATGTATTTTTCCACTGGATTCTTGCAGAAGTCTTCTGAGGCAAGGGTTATTATCTGCATTTTACAGCAGAGCTGGAACTGGAAGCCAGCTTATTTATCTATTCTGCTTTTCCTAGACAGATAGAGGGAAGTTCTGGTGAATAGAGGCAGTGCAATTGCTTTATAAATGTAAAAAACAATCAAGATGATTTGACTGCAAAAGGAAAATATAGAATTTAAAATACTTTAGGGGTTCAAAACATTTACTTTTTGATTTGAATTCGTACCAAAAGTGTTCTCTAAATTTGGAGTCATTGCAAAAATATACATCAGTATTCTACTTTACCTTTAAAAGTAAAATACCCTTACTACAGGCAAAGATTCCCAGACATTTTATATTTGCATCTGCATCCCTAATCACAAAATAAAAATAGAAGATTCCCTGTGCCATACATATAATGATCCTTACTTGATAACTACTAGATTAAATACATTCAATAAAATTACTGAGCACCTGTCATATATGTGACAAGAAATTGCCATCTAGTTGAGGGAGGGGGCACAATAGATAAGACAAGTACATACAGAACTAAAATGCCAAGCAGAATATAAATGCCTAAATGTTCTGGAAGTTCAGAAAATGGAAAAGTCCTATCCAATAAGGTAAATAAAAGAGATAGAAAGAGTATTGTGTAAGAGGGGGAGTTTGGACAGAGCCTTGAGAAAATGATGGACAGAAATTCAACTGACAGAAGAGAGGACAAGAGGGCTCCTGGAAGATAACTCATACCAAAGCTTGGAGATAAAGTCTAATGTGTTTACAAAATAGTGATAATCCAGTTTGCTTGAGATACAATGTACCACTAGTAATATGTACAGAAGAGAGGATAGAAAAGTATGAAGCCATAGGGCTTTGAAATTCAAGTAAAAGAGTTTAACAAAGAACTGGTGCACAGTGGTGAATTATTGAAGGTTTCTGAGCAGGGAAAACGACATGATTAAGCTGAACTTGAAGGAAATGAAGCTCATAGCTCTAGGTAGGGCATATACATGGCAATGTGAAAAATTGGGAGACTATTTCAGTAGCCAAGCTAAAGAATAAAAATTATATGAAATGTGCATTTCAGCATCCATAAATAAAGTTTTATTGGAACATAGCCACATACATATGTTTGGATACTGTCTATGGCTATGTTGGTGCTACAATGACAGAGCTGAGGAGTTGTGACAGACTGCGTGATCCAGAAAGCTGAAAATATTTGCTATCTGGCCCTTTTTGAAGTGCCTAATTTATTTATTTTGGGGTTATTTCTTCTCTATCTTTTTTATATTTAACTTTTAAGTACAGGATACATGCACAGGTTTGTTATACAGGTGAACTTGTGTCATTTCTTTTTTTAAAGATTATTTTATCACTCAGGTATTAAGCCTAGTAACCATTAGCTATTTTTCCTGATCCTCTCCCCCCTCCCAACCTTCACCCTCAATGTGTGTTGTTTCTTTCTATGTGTCCATGTATTCTCATCATTAGCTCCACTTATATGTGAGAAAATGCAGCATTTAATTTTATGTTTCTGCATTAATTTGCTAAGGGTGACAGCCTTCAGCTCTATCCATGTTCCTGCAAAGGACATGATCTTGTTCTTTTTTATGGCTGCATAGAATTCCATGCTGTATATGTACCACATTTTCTTTATCTAGTCTATCATTGACGGGTATTTAGGTTGAGTCCATATCTTTGCTATTGTGAATAGTGCTGCAATGAACACACGTGTGCATGTGTCTTTATAATAGAATGTTTTATACTCCTTTGGGTATATACCCAGTAATGAGATTGCTAGGTTGAATGGTATGTCTGCTTTTAGGTCTTTGAGGAATCACACTGTCTTCTATAAGAGTTGAACTACTTTAGACTCCCATCAACAGTGTATAAGCATTCCTTTTCTCCACAACTTCGTCAGCATCTGTTACTTTTGAATTTTTAATAACAACCAACTTGACTGGCCTGAGATGGTATCTCATTGTGGTTTTGATTCTTATTTATTTAATGATCAGTGATGCTGAGCTCATCTTTGTGGTCTTATCTTCCCTTGATCTTGGAGGATGGTGACCTTCAGATTTTTTTTTTCTTCTTCTATCTTATCTGGTGACCTTGAGTGTTTTGTTGTGGTATAAGGTGGATTCAGCCAACTGGCTTCATTTCTAGAAGATGTTAGGGGGCCAACAACCAACGCTGAGCTCCTGATTCCTGGACTGCATACTCTAACTTTGGGGGACTTGTGTAAGGCCCTGACTTTGTTCTCTGGCTCCTCAAAGTTAGGAATCCAGTAAGCTGCCAGAGCTGTGGTGCTGCTGGAATGCTGGTCACTGCACTCTAATGGGTGGTGTCAACCAGAACATTTCTAGTACAGTGACAGCAGGATGCCTCCTCATTCTCAAATGCCAGCAGCAGCAGTACTGGCAACTGTGGCAGAGCGCTAGTTAGTGCCAGTGAGTGTGAGGGTGCCTGCCTCCCTGCTGGTATTCAACACAGTGGCAGAGGCAATGCAGCTGGAGTGCGACAGGGGATGGAGGAAGGGGTTGCGGGAGGTGGTTGGGGGGTTGCCCTGCTGGATGACTGTGTGCAGGTGACTGGGTGCTGGAGATGGTGTTTTCTCTGGGGTGGAGTACTGGCAGGCATAAGTCTGGGTGCCTTCTCTGTGCCCTGCAAGCAGGAGTAGTCACTCGGGGGAGGTGGGGGAGGACATGCTGTTCTTTGCCCACTGTTAGTCCAAGAGTGGGGCACTGGTCAGGGCAGTGCTGGCAAGCTCTGTGCCCGCCAAGGCTCCTCTAGCATTGGCAGTCAGAGGGGTGAGTGGGGAAGGACTGCACTCCTATGAGCTGGTGGGGCAAGGAAAGCAAAACCAGCCCCAACAGGCCCACACCAGCAAAGCGACGTGGGGAGTTGCCAGTGGTTCTGGGGAAGGCTGCAGTAAGGAGAGGGAACACTTGGGCTTGTGCTTGGCCTTAGGGACTCTCCGCCTTTCAGTCACGGTCTGCCATCGCAGAAGCTATGGTGTGGCTTCCAGGGCACCCCAGGCTACCCTGCAAGCAAGTGTGGGTAGGCTGGGGGCCAGAGAGAGGACAGAAGACTAATGGGTGCTGAGGTCAGACTGTCCCCACCTGACTGGCAAGACTGCCCTTCAGAGTTCGGGATGACAGTTCTCATAGGGCTAACATCTCCTATGGGAGAAACTTGAGCTTAGGGGGATGGTCATCCTTGGCTGTGCTCAGTTACAGACGCTCCCACACCAAACCTTCTGTGGTGCTGCACATTCAGTTGGCTTGCCGCTCCACCATTTCTCTAAGCAGCTCTCCCTGCCGAGTAGAGCTGTGGCAAGAGCGGGTTGCTCCTTTCCAATTCAACTCATTGGTTCTCTTGGAGCCCTGCGGGGGCAGCAGTGAGTCCAGTTGTACCGTTGTCTTATGCAGAGTTCCCAACTTTCTTCCCCTTCAACCCAGTTTCTGTATCTTCCATCTGTCCACTCTCAGTGTCTTCTCTCTGAAGATCTGTTAGCAGCACACCAGTCGTCTGGTTCCCTCCATGGGAGCTGTTCCACCTGGTTGTGTCTGGTTGGTCACCTTGCCCTCCCCTCCCACTCATCTGTTGATGGACATTTAGGTTGATTCCATATATTGGCTATTGTGAATAGTGCTGCAATGAACATGGGAGTGCACATATCTCTTTGATATACTTGTATACTTGTTTCCTTTCTTTTAGATATATACCCAGTCGTGGGATTGTTGGATAATATGACAATTCTGTTTTTAGTTTTTGAAGAACCTCCGTGCTGTTTTCCATTGTGGCTGTACTAATTTACATTACCACCAACAGGGTATGAACAATCCTCTTTCTCCATGTCCTGGCCAGCATTTATTATTTGCCTGTCTTTTGGATAAAAGTAATTTTAAGTGGAATGAGATGATAGTGTAGTTTTGATTTGCATTTCTCTGACAATCAGTGATGCTGAACATTTTCTCACACACTTGTTTGCCATGTGTATGTTTTCTTTTGAGAATTGTCTACTCAGGTCTTTTGCCCATTTTACAAATCTGATTATTTGCGTTTTTTTTTCTCCTATTGACTTATTTGAGCTTCTTATATATTTTTATTGTTAGATGGGTAGTTGGCAAATACTTTCTCTGATTCTCTGTATTGTCTCTTCACTTGGTTGTTTGTTTCCATTGCTAAGCAGAAGCTTTTTACCTTGATATTATCCCATTTGTGCATTTTTGCTTTGGTTGCCTGTGCTTTTTAGGTTTTACTCAAGAAATCTTTGCTCTGACCATTGTCCTGGAAAGTTTCCCGGAGGTTTTTCCCACTGTTTTCTTCTAGTTGTTTTATAGTTTCAGGTGTTAGATTTAAGTTTGTAGTCTATTTTGATTTTATTTTTGTATATGGCAAGAGATAGGGATCTAGTGTCATTCTTCTGCATATGAATAACCAGTTTTCCTAGTACCATTCATTGAAGAGACTATTCTTTCCCCAATGTATATTATCGGCACCTTTGTCAAAATTGAGTTAACTGTAAATGCATGGATTTACTTCTGGGTTCTCTATTTTGTTTTATTGATCTGCGTTTCTTTATTATACCACTGCCATGCTATTTTGATTATTATAGCTTTGTAATACATTGTGAAGACAAAGAGTGTAATGCTGTTAGCTTTGTTCTTTGGGCCTAGAATTTTTTATTTTAACTATTTGGGGTCTTTGGGGGTTTCATATGAATTTTAGGATTTCTTTTTTTCTATTTCTGTGAAGAATGTCATTGGTGTTTTCACAGGGATTGCACTGGATCTGTAGATTGCTTTTAATAGTATGGAATATATCTCTTTTTTCTTTGTATAACTCTTTGCTTTTTTTATTTTTCTTTTTTTAAATTATACTTTAAGTTCTGAGATACATGTGTAGAATGTGCAGGTTTGTTCCATAGGTAGACATGTGCCATGGTGGTTTGCTGCACCCATTAACCCGTCATTTACATTAGGTATTTCTCCTAATGCCATCCTTCTCTTAGCCTCCCGCCCCCCTACAGGACTCGGTATGTGATGCTCTCCTCCCTGTGTCCGTGTGTTCTCATTGTTCAATCCCCACTTATCAGTGAGAACATGTGGCGTTTGGTTTTCTGTTCCTGCTTTAGTTCACTGAGAATGATGGTTTCCTGCTTCATCCATGGCCCTGCAAAGGACATGAACTCATCCTTTTTTTATGGCTGCATAGTTTTCCATGGTGTATATGTGCCACATTTTCTTTATCTGGTCTATCACTGATGGGCATTTGGGTTGGTTTCAAGTCTTTGCTATTGTGAATAGTGCTGAAGTAAACATGCGTGTGAATGTATCTTTGTAGTAAAATGATTTATAAACCTTTGGGTATATACTCATTAATGGGATTGCTAGTTCAAATGGTATTTCCATTTCTAGATCCTTGAGGAATCTCCACACAAATTAGTTCCACAATGGTTGAAGTAATTTACACTCCTACCAACAGTGTAAAAGCGTTCCTATTTCTCCACATCCTCTCCAGCATCTGTTGTTTCTTGACTTTTTAATGATCACCATTCTAACTGACGTGAGAAGGTATCTCATTGTGGTTTTCATTTACATTTCTCTAATGATCAGTGATGATGAGCTGTTTTTCATATGTTTGTTGGCCAAATAAATGTTTTCTTTTGAGAAGTGTCTGTTCATATCCTTCACCCAATTTTTGGTGGGGTTGTTTGTTTTTTCTTGTAAATTTGTTTAACTTCCCTGTAGATTATGGATATTACCACTTTGTCAGATGGATAGATTGCAAAAACTTTCTCCCATTCTGCAGGTTGC
>NW_016830338.1:49767-53880 GCF_001698545.2 Rhinopithecus bieti
GTGTTTTAATCATGAAGTCTTTGCCCATGCCTATGTCCTGATGGTATTGCCTAGGTTTTCTTCTAGGAATTTTATGGTTTTAGGTCTTACGTTTAAGTCTTTAATCCATCTAGAGTTAATTTTGTATAAGGCGTAAGGAAGGGGTCCAGTTTTAGTTTTCTGCATATGGCTAGCCATTTTCCCAGCACTATTTATTAGATAGGAAATCTTTTCCCCATTGCTTGTTTTGTCAGGTTCGTGAAAGATGAGATGGTGTCAAAGGTGTGTTTGTTTTGGTCAGGTTTGTCAAGGATGAGATGTGTGGTGGTGTTTCTGAGGCCTCTGTTCTGTTCCATTGGTCTATATATCTGTTTTGGTACCAGTACCATGCTGTTCTGGTTACTGTAGCCTTATAGTATAGTTTGAAGTCAGGTAGCATGATGCCTCTAACTTTGTTCTTTTGCTTAGGATTGTGTTGGCTATATGGGCTCTTTTTTGGTTCCGTATGAAATTTAAAGTAGTTTTTTCTAATTCTGTGAAGAAAGTCAATGGTAGCTTGATGGGGATAGCATAGAATCTATAAATTACTTTGGGCAGTATGGCCATGTTCACAATATTGATTCTTCCTATCCACGAACATGGAATGTTTTCCATTTGTTTGTGTCCTCTCTTATTTCCTTGAGCAGTGATTTGTAGTTCTCCTTGAAAAGGTCCTTCACATGCCTTGTGAGTTGTATTCCTAGGTATTTTATTCTTTTTGCAGCAATTGTGAAAGGGAGTTTACTCAAGATTTGGCTATTTGTCTATTACTGGTGTATAGGAATGTTTGTTGTATTTGCACATTAATTTTCTATCCTGAAAGTTTGCTGATGTTGCTTCGCAGCTTAAGGAGATTTTGGCTGAGATGTTGGGGTTTTCTGAATATACAATCATGTCATCTGCAAACAAACAATTTGACATCCTCTCTTTCTATTTGAATAACTTTTGTTTCTTTCTCTTGCATGACTGCCCTGGCCAGAACTTCCAATACTATGTTGAATAGGAGTGGTGAAAGAGGGCATACTCATCTTGTGCTGGTTTTCAAGAAAAATGCTTCCAGCTTTTGCCCATTTAGTATGATATTTGCTGTGGGTTTGTCATAAATAGCTATTATTATTTTTAGATCTGTTCCATCCATACCTAATTTATTGAGAATTTTTAGCATGAAGGGGTGAATTTTATCAAAAGCCTTTTCTGCATCTATTGAGATAATCAAGTGGTTTTTGTCATTGGTTCTGTTTATGTGGTTGATTACGTTTATTGATTTGAGTATGTTGAACCAGCCTTGCATCCCAGGGATGAAGCTGACTTGATCATGGTGGATAGGCTTTTTGATGTGCTGCTGGAATTGGTTTGCCAGTATTTTATTGAGGTTTTTTTGCATCAGTGTTCAACAGGGATATTGATCTGAAGTTTTTTTGTTGTTGTTGTTGTAACAACAACAACAAAATACAGTGTCTCTGCCAGATTTTGGTATCAGAGTGATGCTCATCTCATAAAATGAACAGTTTTCTGTTGAGATTAGTAGTGATATTAACAAATGTGATGCATTTGTGATACTGTACGGTAAACTTTGTCAACATTTGCATAACTCAGTGAACCAATATTCTACAAATGACCAAAGTATGTTGTTATCAATAATGCACACTTAAAGGATCATTCAAAATACAATATAGACAAATGAATTATATTGAAATAGAGTAGAAAATGTTCATCAGTATGTTTTCAGAATCCACATTGCTCTTATCCCGTAAAAAGCTACTGCTTATCTAATTTTGGTGTAGTATGAAAGAAAAATTTGTACATTTTTCTGAAAAGGCTATTAAAACACTCCTCCCCCCTTTTTTTTTTAATCTACCTACACATGTGAGGCCAGATTATTCCCAACATTACAACTAAAACAACGTATTACAACAGAATGAATGAAAAGCAAGATATGAGAATCCATTTCTGTTCAGTCAGATATTAAAGAAGTTAGCAAAAATGTAAAACAGTGTCACTCTTCTTTTATTTTGGTAAATTTGTTATATTTTATAAAATAAGTTATTTTTATTAACACGTAACAAATTTATTATTTTAATGAATACATGAAGTTTTTAAAAAAATTGACATCAATGCCTAATATGGTAAATATCAATAGATATAACCCACATAAACAAAAGCTCTCTGAGATCCTAAATAATTTTTAGGAGTGTAAATTGCTCTGAGCCCAAAATGTTTACTTATTTGAGGAATGCTGATTTGGACAATCTTTCATTGCTTGTCAGTGCCTAAAATTGCAGACAGTTAGAATCTAATCTTCTGTGTTTGTAGTGCCCTCTTCCTAAATACTTTTTTATGTTTTACTATGAAGAGCCTACTCTGATCACTTTATTTTGTAAGAACAGGAACCCAGAGGGTCTGGAAGCATACCATATCCTTGAGAAGAATGCTGGATATAAAGGCTACTAAGGAAAGATAGGGTGCAAATGTAGTCTTCACCTATTCCACTATTTTCCCAATGATCAATCCTAGTGACACATATGAAAGTTAATAAGTCTCATAGCACAATGCCTGAAGTATAAAACTGAGACAAGAGATGCCATTCTTTGCCTCATTCCTTGGCCTCTTGCTCATTGCTTATGGCTTAGACCAAATAGGCACCAAAGAGATCACCTAGAATTTATTGAAATCTCATTTTTTTCTGGTTAATACATAGCACATTGACCCAAATTCCCAGTTATTTGACTGAATACAATCTTTTCTTATGAAAATTTTCCGAAACACAGTTGATTAAAAATTCATATTATGTGAATCATTTTCCTTGTCAAGACTATAGATTCTTCACAGGGGCCCTCAAGAACTGGCCAAGTGGTAAACCTGTCTCCAAAACAAGTCTCTGGGTTTCAGAAAAAAGAACCTCTCTTCCAGCTACAAAGTATGTTTTTCTCACGGAAAGAAGATACACTTCATCATATGATTCAAAAAAAGTCTTAATGGAAAATATGCAAAAGTTGAACCCCTTGAAAGTTTTTTTATTCCTATTTGTGGAAATTCATTTCCTCTTTCATTTTACTGATTACAGCTTTAAGAGCTCTTTGAGAAAAATATTGTTTTGAAACTATCCTCTATCTTCATTCTTACAGTCATTGTCCCTATCTAGGCTCTAATTACCTCAAATATAATGGTCTATCCTCTAAAAGAGATCTTCACCTCCTGTTTTGTCCCCTCCTGCAATCCATTCTGTATACTATTGTCTCCGTGATCATTCAAAGAATGGTAGAAAGGAAGCAGGGTGTCGAGCGAGGCACATGTGAGTTTGAATCTTGCCTCTCCTACTTCCTTGTTTACAATATTTGAGAAGTTAATTAATTTCTCCGTGCTTCAATTCATTAATGCAGATAATGGGCGATAATATTAGTCCCTACTCCATAGGATTGTTTGATGAATTAAATTAGATGACGTGTGCAAATTGCCTAGAATGGTGATAGGACATGGAAAGTACTCAATAACTAATAATTTTATTTTCCCTCCTCCTACTCTGTTTATATTCTTTCAATTAGTTCCTGTATTCCATGGCTTCTATACTCTAAGACGTTTTTTAGCTCTGCATCCTCCAAGCTTCTTTCCCTCTGTTTCCAGCATGCCGTATGGGTCAGACAAAATCTTGTCCTCACTTTCACACAAACAGTACATGTTTATTCTACATGTTTGTTCTTCATTCATGTCCTTGGCAATATTCCTTCTCTCTCCTGGAATCCCTTGCCTTCTTTACTCTCTTTAAATTTTCTACACTGCAGACACTCAAATATTTCTCCACAGATTTTGTTATTGGCATACCCTCTACAGTTTTGTGGGGTTTTTGTGTAGTATTTTTTTGTGAATAATCACAGTATTTAAAATTTAGTTATGTACTTTAGCCTCTTCTTAAGAAATACTATCTAAGAAATCATATATTTGTATGGCTAATTTTATTATATTTTAAATATTTAAAATAAATGTATAGCTTTAAATTGTTTAAGCTTTTCCTTGTACCACCTAAAACACAAAAACCTTGGTAGGTCTCCACTAGGACATTTTATTCTTTGGAAAACACTGCTTAAAGCAAAACTTGCC
>NW_016830338.1:55091-59492 GCF_001698545.2 Rhinopithecus bieti
GTGCAGCACACCAACATGGCACAAGTATACACATGTAACAAACCTGCATGTTATGCACACGTACCCTAGAACTTAAAGTATAATAAAAAAAGAAGATAACATAAGTTAAAGTGGATAAAAATTAATAATGAAAAAATTGGCAAAGACATAAAATTGAGATATGATAAAATGAATCCCACAAAGCATACCATAAAAAATCTCCACAGTTGCTACCAGTAGATTCTATGTTGGTTCAAGATTTTAATCTGACTTTGTAAAAGAGACGCATGACCAATTACAAAGTCAGTATTCATAAAAATAAAATTTAATCATTTGCTTAGGAAAACATCTAGCTTCTCCTCATACTAAATCATATAGAGCTCTAGGGTTACCTAGGAAACACAATATATGGTAATAAATAACATCCTCAACAATAGCTATCACTCCTCATTTATTGATACTGTTAGAGAGAATTAAAAGCCTTTGAAGCACCAAGCCATACACTTCTCCCAGCCTATGGAAAACATAATTCATCATTTAAAGTAAACTCTGATGACATACATAAGAATAAGGGAAGAATTTAGAACTATTGGTAAAATAGTACAACTGCACTACTTTTAAAAATCTTATAATTAGGGTACTTATTACTTGGTTTTAGTTTACAATTATTTGTAGACCATAAGTCATATCTAGTAACAAAAGACTTTCTTCTAAAAGTTAATTGGAGATGACTGTTAGGTTATCAGCTTGCTTTGTTTCTCCACAGATTTGTTCATTATAATTGTATTAGTTTGTTTTCATGCTGCTGATAAAGACATACCTGAGACTGGGAAGAAAAATAGATTTAATTGAACGTAACAGACCCACATGGCTGGGGAGGCCTCAGAATCATGGTGGGAGCCTAAATGCACTTCTTACATGGCGGTGGTAAGAGAAAATGAGAAAGATGCAAAAGCAAAAACCCGTTATAAAACTATCAGATTTCAAGAGACTTATTAACTACCAGGAGAACAGTATGGAGGAAACTGTCCCCATGATTCTAAAGATCTGCCATCAGGTCCCTCCCACAACACATGGGAATTATGGGAGTACAATTCAAGATGAGATTTGGGAGGGCATACAGAGCCAAACCATATCAATAATTAACACTTAAAATTTACCTAAATTAAAATTTTTCTTCATTTCAATTGAGACACTGACTTCTGGTTTTATTTTTCTTCCCTTTTAGAGTCAGTGACAGAAGAAGCTACTTGCATGCAAGACAGAAATGAAGTAATCTGGCAGGCTTCCTACTCGCAATGTGAAGGTTTTGTCTGTGAAATAAAGCTGGGATGTGGTGATGGTAGCCAATTGTAAGAAAATGATTTCTTTTATTTCTGGATCCCAGGGTTTGCCTTCAAAGCTCAACAGGTCTGGAACTTTTTTGTTTGTTCATAGAAGAATCTTACCCTAGGAAAACTGGCTCACACTAACCATAGTGAGGAACAGAACTTCCAAATGGACTGAGATGTGTGTTGGTCTGTCAGTGTATTCTCCTTTCAGAAGGGATTCCAAGTCAGAAACCTAAATTAACAAAAGATAGGAGCTGAATAAACATTTGAAATCAAAATTAAGAAGCGGATTGCAAGGCTAAACTTGTTTCATTTGACATACATCAGCCAGGATGAGTACCCTCTCCCTTTGCCAGTCTTCACAAGTTATGACATTTCCGTCAATCATCCCAAGCTCTTAGTTTCCAATGCTGACAGTTTATCTTTCCCTTACATGCCAACAGGGGTTTGTGCTGCATTTTAAACCTTGTTTCTCAAAACTACTCTCAGACTTAGTTGACAGTATAGTCCTCAAGTGTATGATCTTCCTGTATTTACACAGTTTCAAAGGCCTCATATATGTTGTACATAAATACCAGAATTTTAGTACACTGGAGGGAGACCCTGTAATCAATAATGTTCATTTACTTATTCATGCATTCTTTGAACATTTGTTTATTCATTAATTCCCAGATGTATTCATTCAATAACAGTTCATGAAAATGTCTTGTGCTGGACAAGTTGGGAATATAGCTATGAATCAGACATGATCTTTGCCCTCAAGCAGTGTGCAGTCCAGTAAACGGATAGTAAATACACAAAAATAATGAAACTATGTGTTAAATTGTGAGTCTCGAGACGAAGGGGTTGGGAGAGGGACACTACAAACGGAGGGAACATCTTAAGCTATGGTACTTCTACTGTTTTTAATTTTGACTTGTATTTTTTAGGTTTCCTCAGCCTTTGCCCCTCAGGCTTGCACAAGTTGCAGCTTTCCTGTTACTAGGTAAACAATCTTTAGATTTGCCTGAAAATTTCATCTTACCGTGGAACCTACTGGAATCAGTGGAAATCTAGATATGCGGGTTTTCAAGGAAGGAGATAGAGTGAGGAAGGCTGTTATACAGCCATTGTGTTAGTACGCATAGCCTCTGACTCTCTGCTATTTGAATTTCTCTGCACCAATGAAATAAAAAAAAAGTTTGAGTAACGTCATTTGCTCAAGGGACTTACCTTTCATTTGTGCAAATAAGGTTTCTGTGGTGAGACACCAGATAAACTCAACTTCCTCTTTCAACAACAAATGTGTCAGTTATCAGCAGGATCCATGCCGCCAGAGTAAAGCTTTTTGCCCTTTGCTCCCTGCAAAGAAACAAGAGCGCTTATCCCAGCTAAGCTCCAGGGTAAGTTAATGCCTAGCACCTGGGGATCGGTGGTTTCATGTGGGAAGATTGGTGTGATCATAAAGATCAGAACAGAGGTGTATGTGGGGCCAGTGTCTGTATTAAAATTGTCACTGGTTTCTCATCTCAGACGTCTTACAACAGCAGCAAAGATAATTACCATTGAATTTGACCAGAGTCCAGAGTTAGCGTTAATGCCATCAGTCTTCTTCATTATGCCAGGAGCATGGAGTCTGTGATGCAGCTCACTCTTTGATGAGCACTCTTTATAGAGTGGGACCAGAGAAGATGGCACAAAGTGGTAAGATGAGTATATTCAGTGAGACTCATTGGGACAACTTGACATATTCAGCCAATAAAAGTAAATTTAATTTTTTATGGTCTATAATTTATCTAGTTGCATGATGAAGAAAAATTTTTAGGTATAAAATCCTTGCTTTGGAAAATTTAGCTTTTAGAGATACTGAGACAAATAGTAAAAGTAGGATACTGGATTCTGGGGCTGAAAGGGCCTGTAGAGATCCAAATCCCTCACAATACAGTCAGGGTAACTGAGAGACAGTGAAGAACTTTGGTTCACTCAGCTTGTTAGTGGTATAGGTGGGTCTAGGACCTGTGTCTTTAAACTCATGTTCCCTTTCCTCTACAGCAGTTTGCATCTCCCAGAGAATACTGTAAATTTATTTGTGACCCTGTCATAAGAAAGGAGAAAATATCCCAGATGACTTCAGAGTCTGGTCAGAGTGGTTCCTTGATCCTTTGAAAACTACTTTTTGACTGAAGTTCAGCCTTACTGGATAGCAGAGCCCATGAGTGAGGCACTCATTTTTTTCAGTTATTATTGCTATTACTCTGAATACTAGCACCTCTCTCCTTCTGAGATAAGATAACTAAAACAAAAGGAGACTTTCAGCTAAGGAGTCCCTGAAGGGAGACTGTGCCAAATCAATTGGAACCAGGATAAGTCCAGATAGAATGATACCAGATTTGGCTGTGCTTTCTAGGAGAGTAGGCTCAGTTCCAAGAATCCCGAAAGTGAGAATATTTTTATTTCAGTTGTTCAAATGGATGTGTGGAGTCATTATGATGTCTATTAATTGGAGAATCTATCTCTTAGCAATTGCAGCACAGTAAAATTAATCACTTATGAAAGTAGGTGACATGCAGGTATACTGAGGTAGAAAATGGTGTAAACTATAGTTAGAATCAGATCACACATTTGGGTCAATTGTTTTTGCAATAGTTCCTGTTGAACACAGATTCTCTGGCCAAATGCAGTTTATTTTGGGGCTCAACTGGGAAAGTTGTAGAGTTCAAGTTGTACAGACTACTCAAATCTGAAGACACCAAATGAATAAACACATTTCTGGGTTGTTTTGGTTTGAAGTAAGTGAGTTGGGGTTTCAAAAGACAGGCCAGCCTGCTGGGCTTGGTGGCTCACGTTGTAATTCCAGCACTTTGGGAGGCCGAGACAGGTGGATCACCTGAGGTCAGGAATTCGAGACCAGCCTGGTCAACATGGCGAAACCCCGTCTCTACTAAAAAATACAAAAATTAGCTGGGCGCGGTGGCAGGAGCCTCTAATCCCAGCTACTAGGCAGGATGAGGCAGGAGAATCGCTTGAACCCAGGAGGTGGAGGTTGCACTGAGCTGAGATTGTGCCATTGTACTCCAGCCTGGGAGACAGAGCAAGACTCTGTCTCAAAAAA
>NW_016830338.1:61382-64921 GCF_001698545.2 Rhinopithecus bieti
GTCTATGATTTATTTTAAAAGCTTTTGGCAAAAAGATTTATTAATTCTTCAGATCAGTGTATTTTGTGGGGAAGTTTTCTCCTAGTATCAATTCATATACATCACAGGTAGAGTGATAAAATAGATATATCAATACGCAAGGAGTCAGAAGTCTATGTTATAGTTCAGGTTCTACCAATGACTGGTGTGGCCTTTGGTGAGTTATTTCATTTCTGTGGGTCTCAATAATCTCATCTATTATAATGGGAGAGGGCTTGGAATAGATGGTTTCTAATTTCCTTCCTAGTAATCCAATGATTTGATTTAGACTGTTAGATACCTAAGAAGAGTTAAATGTTATGGAGTGGTGAATAATGGGATCTTAATAGGGAAATCTATCTAGAGAGGACATTCTGGAAGTGTAGTTCAGATCTCCAAAAGAACTGAGTATCCTTTCCCAAATGGCATTATATTTCTTTCAGGTAATGTCATCATGAGAGCTTCAACTTTTAGACCACAAGCAAACGCTTTGTAAGCAATTTCCCTTTTTAAAAAATGAGAAAATGCAAGAAAATAGATAAAACTTTCTGAAATCTGATTTCCACAGTGACAATGACACTCAATCGGCATTTCTCAATCTTTTAAAACCAAGGTTCCCTTTGAGAAACATAAGCATTTCACTACAAGGTTACTGTGAACTTGCCTTCCTAGGAACCAGACCGCGGACTTGTAGAAAAATCTGCTCCATCACATTGACATTTTCCAAGTATTAAATGCCCAACAGCTAAGAAGATTTTGTAAATCTCTACTTTCACAATTTTTATTGTAGAAACAATAATGACATTTTTTATTTTGTTTTCCAGATATATTTGTTATAATAAGGAATATGTTTTTTCAAGTAACACTTATTTTCTACCCTTTCACTTAAAAAATTACTGCTCTAGATATTCTAGTCCTCTGCTACAACTACACTTCTTAAGGGATTTTCTAAATCAAGAAATGTATAGGATCCAACCAAAGGCCCTTGGATATCACTCTGTGTACAAATAAAGAGGAAATGAACTCACATTTATTTAATGCTTACTGGATATCAGACATGAAAATAGGTACTTTTACACACATTTTCTTTTTTTAATTTTTTTTTTTTTTTTTTTTTTTTTTATTTTTTATGTTCTGGGGTACATGTGCATAACGTGCAGGTTTGTTACATATGTATACTTATGCCATGTTGGTGTGCTGCACCCATCAACTCGTCAGCACCCATCAATTCATCATTTATACTTTTTTTAATTTTTATTTCAGTATTTTCTTGAACTACAAGTGTTTATTCTGTTGCATGGATAAATTATATAGCAGTAAATTCTGAGATTTTTAGTGCACCCATCACCCGAGTATTGTACATTGTACCCAATGTGTAATACTTTTATGCCTAGCCTGTCTCACCCTCCCCCTTCTGAGTCTCTAGATTCCATTATATCACTCTGTATACCTTTGCATAATCATAGCTTATCTGTCACTTATAAGTGGGAACATCTTTTTTTTATTATTATTTTTCACTCCTGTGTTATTTTACTTAGAATAGTGGACTCCAGCTCCACCCAAGTTACTGCAAAATACATTATTGCGATCATTTTTATGGCAGAGGAGTATTCCATAGTGTATATACACCACATTTACTTTATCCACTCGTTAGTCAATTGGCACATAGATTCATTACACATCTTTGCAATTGTGATTAGTAGGATTGCTGTATCAAATGGTAGATTTACTTGTAGCTCTTTGAGGAATCCCCATACTGTTTTCTATAGAAATTGTATTAATTTACATTCCCACCAGCAGTGTACAAGCATTCTCTTTTATCCACATACATACCAGTATCTATTTTTCTTGGCTTTTTAGTAATAGCCATTTGCAGTAAGGTGCTATTTTATTCTGGATTTAATTTGCATTTATCTGATGATTAGTGATGTCAAGCATTTTTTTCATGTTTGTTGGCCATTTGTATATCTTCTTTTGAGGAATCTCTATTTATGTCCTTTGAGCAGTTTATAATGAGATTATTTCTTTTTCTATTGCTTACTTGTTTGAGTTCCTTGTAGATTCTAGTTTCTAGTCCTTTGTCAGATGCATAGTCTGCAAATATTTTCTCCCATTCTGGGAGTTGTCTGTTTACTCAGATTATTATTTTCACACACATTTTTCTTTAATGTTTAAAACAAATTATGTGGCAGAAACTATTCTAATTTTATGAAAGAGGAAACTGAAGCCCGGGGATATGAAGTGAATTGTTTCAGGCTAGAGAACCAACAACTGAGACATGATATGGTACCAGGTCTTCCCAAAGAACATGATTATTTCCACCCATAAAATGCTGCCACAACTGCAAAAATGATATCTAATTAGGCCACCTTCCTAAATGATTGAAAATCCAATACAGATTCATGCATAAAAGTTCAGATTCAAACTTTAAGTTGTTGCTTGGTAGTGGTCTAATTGCTTTAATTCATTTTAAGGATAAAAATAATTTTCACTTCCTCTAACAGAGGAAAATGTCTATACTTGCAGAATGTGTCAAAATTTGTGTGTTTTGGATGTCAAACAGGCTTATTTGGAGTTGATATAGATTTATGCAGGAAACAGCAGAGTTTCCAATTCTAGCTGCTACTCTTTGGTTCTGGTTGTAAACGGCTGAATGAAGAACACCGGGGTCATGGAGATCAGATTGTTTTGGATAATTCATGTGAAATTTAGTGGTTAAAATAAAAGAAAAATATAAGATGAAGCAAAGCAAGTTAAGTTCCCAGATGACATTTAAAAGTTGTCCTCTAGAGAGTGGGAGGGGCCCCCATCAGCAACTTTTTTTTCTGTTTAATTATTTCTTCTCCTCCCAGGATGACAAGCCCACAGACAGGCCTCAGCATCAAATAAAATGGAGAAGTAAATTTGATAAACATGTTTACTTAGTGGTGCCAGTGACTTACTGATGAGGGGTGAAAAGACGGGGAAGATTGAGAGCGAAGATTTATGGAGTTGGTACCAGCTGCATAAGTGGCAGCAGTCGCAATGGTGATGGTATTAGTTAGGGGCAGGGTTCAGAGGGGAAATGCTCATGAAATCACGCCAAATGAGAGCTAGAAGGGAGTTAAAGGTCATCTAGTTTAAATCATATTATTTTAATAATGAGGAAATGAAACTCACAGAAGGGAAAGAGCATATCAGAACAGCACAAAGAGTATTTAAATATTACTGAAATCCAAGTACCTTAGCTACAAATCCAGTACACTTTTCTAAAAATTCTACTGCTTTTGAGTCTTCTCTATCTTACAGCAAGTCTTGTCCTACTCAGATCATTCCTGTTGTAAAGAAATTCTTCCAGTACTTCTATCTGCAGATTTGTTATAATTTGAATTCATAAACACAACTCCATAAAGAATGTTGGTTTTGATATAACCCTATCCTGACACCTTGTGGGCAGCAATTTGCCTTATATGCGTAGTGCGTATGCATAAAACTGCTAGAACTAGAACCGAAAACGATAGCTTTTTTTTTTTTTTTTTTTT
>NW_016830338.1:68825-93554 GCF_001698545.2 Rhinopithecus bieti
TTTTTTTTTTTTTTTTTTATCTCTGAGGAACAGTCTTATCCACAGAAATACCACTTTAAAATATGTTTCTGTCCATATAATAAGTTACTCAGTTAAAAATAACTTCAGCTTTCTGTGCTTATGAAAAGCCTTATTACAGCTGAAATCATAATAACTCTGACTTGCAGAAAGTCACTTACTCCTGCTGAGACTCCATTTTCTAATCTGTAAAGGATTATAGTAATAATTAACTCAGAATTCTTACAAAGATTAGAGGTAACATGTGAATAGCACTTAGCTAATTACTGACAGGATGTGGAAATTTCTTCACTGGGACTTAGGAAACTAATATAAATTCTGATGCCATAATAATATAAGCTCACTTTGGCTGTAACTTTGTGAAAACCACAACGCTGAGCTAGTTGGTTGGAAAGAGCAGCTGCTTTGGGGTAGATGGTACTAGTATCTAGTAAAGTTTTGGACTCAGCCCCAATGAATCACATTTAAAGACCTGCCACACGTTTGCATTGTGAGAAAACATTTAGTTATTTCCACAAAATAAAGTTTTCAGTGACCAGATTCCTAATTAAGCTTAAGGGATTCCTGTTGGATTTCAAATAGAAAGCTGGATTGCCTGCTTTTAAGCTCTTAGGTGTTCAGATTTCTTAGACCAAAACCTTACTATTCTTGCTTTGACCACATTTTCTTCAGTAGCAGAAAGGAGAAAGATTATGGCTGTTGTTTGGGAGAGTGGTTCATGGGAGAGACTTTACAAGCAAAAATGCCTAAGGCTCTGTTAATATGTGCCTATGCTCTGTAGTCTTACCTTCTCACAGTGCAGCCTACAAATTCAATAGGAGTTCGAAGAAGAGGGGAGTGAGAGTAGGGTTGCCTGATGTAAGGAAAAAATGGGAGTTGAGATGCGATATTGAGACAGAAGTAAAATATTGACCTCTGAATTGGGCTCCAGGTAAAAAAGGAATATGATGGAGTTTTAGTCATTACATTGTACCATTTTTATTAACAGGAATATCTTTAGAGACATACTTTGATCTTTGTTTTTCTTTCTATTTTTTTTCTTCAACTTTTATTTTAAGTTTAGGGATACATGCGCAGGATGTGCAGGGTTGTGACATAGGTAAATGTGTGTCATGGTCATTTGCTGAAAAGATCATCCCATCACCTAGTTATTCAGTCCAGCATCCATTAGCTATTCTTCCTGATGCTCTCTCTCACCCAACAGCCCCCAACAGACTCCAGTGTTTGTTGTTTCTCTCCATGTGTCCATGTGTTCTCATAATTCAGCTCCCATTTATAAGTGAGAACATGTGGTGTTTGGTTTTCAATTCCTGCGTTAGATTGCTGAGGATAATGACTTCCAGCTCCTTCCATGTCCCTGCAAAGGAAATGATCTCATTCTTTTTATGGCTGTATAGTATTTAGAGACACACTTTGTAAGTGAATCCTGTTATTTCAGAGATGGTGGCTGATTTTTCTGCTTTTCTTATTAGATTCAAACTCTATGCTGGTCATTCCCTTCAGGATTTGGCACTCACCAACAGACCCTTCTTTCAAGTGAAAAGGCATCTCTTTTAATGGTGCTGACCTTTGGAATAGGAAGCATGTACCCTGGACAGAGCACTTCAAACTAGACGTACCAAGAGTAATTACATCTGTAACGCTGGCATTGGAGGCACTGGGAATTCTATTCTCACCTCTTTCTCGTTAATTCACAACCACAGAAGTACTGACTGAAATGAGGTTGTGGGGATATGTATTCCACCTTGAAGTGCATTAAGGAATGAATATAGGGTGATGAAAAGAAAAAAACTGGTGTAAACAACTATGGATAGAAGGACAGGAAGGCAACAAAGAGCTAGAATAAGGTGTGTAGACAAGAAAATTACTTTGGGAGTTGGAGAAAAAACTTGATGACAAAGATCTAGCTAAGAGTGCAGAAAACTACGATTTTCTAGGAGTGAAAGGGAACAATCAATGAAAGAAAATCCTGAGGGAGGTAAGAAGAGTGTGATAATTCATCTTGAGCAACAGGAAGGACAGCTGTGTTGGGAAGTAAGAAGATTGCAGCTATAAATAAAATTATGTGGGTTGGGAAAGGACAATAGATGAAGCTGATTTCTTCTCACCTAATAATCTCAATTTACTCTTTGAGCTAAGGGCTAAAACAAATAGTCTTCTGAGAAAAGTGGAGGATGGGGAGCAGGAGAAAGAGGAAGAAGCTTTAGCAGAATAGTAAAGGAGCTGATTAGCCACCATGAGAATAGGAGAAGATACTAATCAGGTTCATGCAAAAAGAGAGTAGAGGAAAATAATCTTAGACTGGAGGTCATTAATTTCTACTTGTGCCATTTCAAATACACACTAGTATTTTAATGGGATAATTAAGACACTTGGATAGTAAGAAAGAAAATGTGTTGTGGACTTAAGCTGGGATTAGGATCTTGTCAGGCTGGTACAGCAGAAGAATGAAGAACAAAGAAGTTGAATATTCTTGTGTAAGAGTGGATAATTTGGCCAACTATTTAATCTGAGTTAGACACAGGAGAAAATAAGGTGAGGGGTGATGCTATGTGAGACTAGGAGAAATTGAGGTATTTGGATATTGAAGGTTTCTGGAAATGTATGGTGCAAGTTAGTATAGCACAATTTGTAGTGAAGCTCAGTCATTATGTTAGAGAAAGCAAACCATTTGAAGAGTTAGGAATTGATGAGAGTTGGCAGATGGTACAACACTGAAAAATACTGGAATAAGAAATAGGTGAATGGATTCAGATTATCAGCAGAAGTGAATGCTGTTAGTTGCTGCATGTGAAGTTGCTTTGGAAAAGTGCAAAACTGTGATACCTTTTTTTTTTTAACATGTTTTATAAATGAAATCATCTTTGACTCCTCAAGCAGTCTTGAAAATTGCTCAATTCCATATCTGACTTTTACTTTAAATTCTAATATAATAGGGTGACCAACTATTCCCTTTGCTTTGGACTGTCACAGGTTTAGCACCGAAAATACTATGTCCCAAAAAACCCTCAGTCACAGGCAAACCTCAACTGTTGGTCTTCCTATATACTCCCAAAGCAATTTGGATTCCCTGTGTCCCATTTCTTCAATTCATCTTCCACATGGCTGCCAGCATGACTTTTCTATTTTTTATTTATTCATTTTTAAAGTATTATTTATTTTTGAGACAGGGTTTTTCTCTGTCACCCAGGCTGGAGTGTAGTGGTGCAATCTGAACTCACTGCAACATCTGCCTCCCTGGCTCAAGCAATCCTCCCACCTCAGCCTCCCTAGTGGCTGGGACCACATAGCTGCGCCACCGCACCCAACTAATTTTTATATTTTTTTGTAGAGATGAAGTTTCGCCATGTTACCCAGGCTGGTCTCAAACTCCTGAGCTCGAGCGATCCGCCCACCTGGGCATCCCAATGTGCTGGGTTTATAGGTGTGAGCCACCACACCTGGCCAGCAGCCCGACCTTTCTAAAACACAAGTATGGTGATATCGCATCTCTTTACAGAATCCTTCGATGATTCCTCATGAAGTGCATTAAAAGTTTTTCATGACCTGGTCCCATCTACCTTTATAGTATCTTTTCCCTTTTAGTACCTTTCTTGACTCATACCTCCCATTCCACCCTCTCCACCATGTTATCCTATTCACCAGCTGGGATAGAATTATTATTATTCCTTTCAATATATCATTCATTTTTATATTTGGTGACCCTTGGATGTTATTTATTCATCGCTGGAAATCTTTCTCATCTTTTCTTCTCCAAAATCCTACCCATTCCCCAAACTACTTATTAAAAAATTGACTGCCAGTCTTTTTGTTCTATGCACTTTACTTCTGCTTCCACAGAAATGTCTTTGTTACCTCTTTCACGAAATGTTTCTGAAATCTGTTATGGTTTAGTTAACTTATGGCTGTCCCATGTGACTTTATTGATAATAATAAATATCCCATGAAATTTATTGAAGGCAACAACCATGTATTATTTTTCTCTGGAATTTCCCACTCCACTCCATCATCCTTTGCCATTAGCATATAGGACACCCACATAGCAGAACTTCTACTTGGATGAAATCACAAACTGTTAAGATTCAGATGAAATGTATCGATAATAACCAGTAAAATGGTCATGCTTATGGAGAATTTTGAAGAGCTGGAACTTGACTTCAGCTTTGAAAGGTTGCTAGGATTTAAAAGAACAATGGATAATTCAGACAAAGTGAGATTAACTTTATCTCTTCCCCAACCACCATCTTTATTTTTCTCTCCATCGGTGGCAGAAAACGGGAACAGGGTTGGAGAGAAAAATAAAGATGGTGGTGAGGGAAGAGATAAAGTTAAAATTTACCTCACTTTTCCTGAGTTATCCATTGTTCTATTTAAATCCTATATATTATCTTTAGCAGCTAAAATAGGACTAGTATCTCTCCTACTTAATTCACAGAAATGATGCTGTGCCAACATGAGGGATTCTCATCACCTGTCCCATTCACTTCAATTGTTGCTATTCACTGATTGTGATGTTAGAGATTTTTAAATGTTACCCCTGTAGGGGTATAGGCTCTTGGCCCTCTCAAGGTTTGCTACAAAATCACTGGCATGAGGCAGATTGATTAATATGAGATAAGGAATACAAATTTATCTAAGGTATATACATAGGAGCCTTCAGAATGAAGACTCAATTTCCCAACAGGTAAGAAAAGCTTATATACTATCTTGAAATTAGAGAATAAATGTAGACTCAGAGTATGTTCAAAAACAGTTTTTAGTGGCAAGACAAGTTATTGGAGGAAGAAAGTAAGAGGCTTGGTGACAGAGTTGGCCTTGTTATAGATGAAACCTCTGTCAGAGAGAATAGATTGTAAATGTTGCTTTTCCGACTTTTAAGATGTCCAGAACTCAATCTCTCCTGGATCTGAGAAAAGCATAGAATGGGAGAGACATGGTTTGCATTAATGGATATTCTGTTGCAGATCAAATATTTCCCAACCTCAGTCTGTGAGCCCTGAGGCAATCATTTCAAAATATTTTAGTAAATATATTTTAGGATAAAATATTTTTATTTCCTTCACTTTTAAAAGACAGAAAGTTTCTCAGGGACACAGATCATTGTGGATGATTCTATATTCTCCATAGAACCTAGCAAATTAGTTAATAAATAGGAATAAGGCTTATTGAATATATGCTGTTGAGTGTGGCTTTAAAGCAGCCAAAGTCCTCAAAAATGCCATGGAAAAAAGTAAATAGAATTATTTCCCTTTATGTTTTCTTTTCAAGTGTAGAGAGCTTTAGCGACTATATGATGCAGCCTCCTCACTCCCATTTCAGGTCCCATGTGTAGGTGGATAACAAGTCATTTTCTGATTTCCTTCACAGAATGACAACCAACCAAAATAAAAGGTTGAGATAACTATGAAAGCAAATCATGAAACTGTCCTTTACCTGAGGTCCAGATAATAGTATTGATGATACCCTGAGACCTTGGATTGTGCTAGTTTCTACCCATAGGATATGTCTGACCACCTGTGATTTCTAAATGATTTATTTTCTCTTTTCTCAGGCCTCTACAAGTATTGCTTTCCTGAGGTGAAAAGAATAGGTGCAGGGAATATTGATAGGAGCAGCCCAAGTCAGAAGACAACATTTTAGGGAAATAGTAGGCATCAGAAATGCATTAGTTGATATATCAAGGTTTTTAATTTGTGCTTAATACTTCTAAACAAAAACTTTGAACTACTGTGTAAGCAGTTCAGTTCAATTATACTTTTTATAGGTTCTTTGAATGCTTCCTAGGCTGGGTCTTGGCCATATGGTGATGAACAAAGGAGATCTTTTTCTGGCACTGATGGACTTAACAGCACAGTGAGATTAATAACCAATAAACAAATAAAAAAAGCCCAAATTGCAAATGTTGATACTACAAAGAGAAAGAGCAGAGAGTGTGAGAGTGTGTAATGATGTATAGGATTACCTAGATTGAGTGGGTGGTTAAGGTCTCTCAGACCCACAGACTGAGGTTAAAAGGAACCAGACATGTGAATTTTGTGACGTCAGCACAACTTACTTAACCTCTTTGAGTCTCAATTTTCTCATTTGCAATGTGGAAATAATCACAGGGCTCCTGCGAGGATGAATGAGATAATGAATAAGGTGTTTAACCTGTAAATAAAAGGCAACCCTAAATAAGTGGTAGTTATACTTAATGTTAATGTTAGACATGGTATGGAGAATGAACTTTAGGGGAAGGATTGGAATGCAAACAGTTTAGTAAGGAAGCTGTTGCAATAGTCAATAGGGTTGATGACAGCGGCCTGTATTAGGATGGTGACAGTAGAGGTGGAGATAGATTAGAGATGATTTTACATGGAAGGAAGAATTACCTGGGTTTTCTGGGTTTTTTTATTGTCTATGGGAGGAAATATAGTGGCAAAGGTCAGAATTACTCCCTAATTTCCAGCCTGAGTGTCTGGGAGGGGAGTGAGGGCACTGACTGAAAAGGGAAGCACAGACTCAGGAATGAATCACCAATCCCACATCCCTATGAGACAGGAACCAAGAATATGTCCAGATTGGAAGGGAGATAAATTGGCAGCACAAAGGGAGCAAACTGCCCACAAATAGGCAACAATAGAGCCAGACTCATAGATAGACAGAGAGAGGAAGAGAAAGACACACACACACACACACACACACACACACACACACACAGCGAGCGAGAGAGAGAGAGAGAGAGAAAGAGAGAGAGAGAAAGAGAGACAGACATTAAGAGAGAGAGATGGAGTGAGGGAACAGAGAGGAGTATACTCTGATTTTAGTCCTTCCATCCAGGATTTTCTTGTTTGTCGCTTCTTAGCTTCTTCTTTCTTATATTTCAGAAATGACACAATTGTCCACAGCAAGCTAAATGTTCCCTCCAAGAGAGTCTATGTTTCTGCTCAACCCCAAATAAATACTTTCTGCTTCTCCTCATCATGGGGATTTTACATCTAATGGTCACTAAGAAGATCTAAGGTGGCGGGAAGCCTTTCTTACCTTCCCTTCAGCCTGAAGCAAAAAATAGGTTTTTGGAAACAAGCCATGCAAATCTCTAAGCTCACAATGAACTGTGAATTGCAGAGGCATAAGAACCCACATTTAAAAAAAGAAAAGAAAAAAAAAGGTGTGAACTTGACCTCTAGCTTGCTGTTCTGGCATAATTGGGCTCTGCTATTTAACAGGGAGGTGTGAACAGAACGTGCCTGTTTTGTAAGTGAAACTTTCTACACCCAGTGAAGCTAAAACAAACAGCCATTTCTTTTAAGTGCAAAAGTGGAAGTGTGACTGCAGGAAAGTATGGTTATGAACAGTTCTTAGTTCCTGAAATTGTAATGCACTGATGGATCTTTCTTTGCTCTCTCACAGCCTGTGTGTGGACAACATTTGATAGTAGAAGCAGTCCCAACAGTAAAATCAAAGGTGGTAGGGTGGGAACAGTGTGGCATAAGTAGGGACAGATGTTTATTTCTATTCTGACTGTCCAAATAGAGGAATTCCAGTGTTATATAAGTTCCTACTATGGGATTAGAATGGTTCTGCCACAATATGCTCTTCACATGTCACAGTGAAATTGAAATAATGTCTTTTGTAGCAATATGGATGGAGCTGGAGGCCATTATTCTAAGTGAAGTAACACAGGAGTGAAAAACCAAAAACCAGGTATTCTCATTTATAAGTGGGAGCTAAGCTATGAGCATGCAAAGGCATGTGGAGTAATAGTTAAGATAGCCGAATTCTACTAAGTAGCCCCTCCTAGTCAGGGAGAGGAAAGTGGCATAGTGGAAATACCATAGGCTTCAGAACAAGCCAGGAATGATAGTAAATCCTATCTTTACCCTTTTTCTAGCTTTGCTACTTAAGACAATTTACTGAATGTCTGTGAAGCTCAGTTTTTTCATCCAGATCATAGGGTGATAATAGTTCCTACATTTTAGGACAGTTGTGAAAATTAAATTAAACTAAATAATACACTTGAAAACTTCCATTACAGATTCTGGGATACATCCTTGATGGTCACAACATAATTATTTCCTGCCTTTTCCACTTGTGAGAGTCCCTTCCACCCTCCATTCTAAGTAACACATACATAAGCAAGATGACTGCATGACTATTTAAGACGTATCATAAATAAGAGGACAAATCGGGAGATGGAATAGAACAGGGGGAAAGCAAAAGAATAATTTACAGTAACAGCAGCTCATAACATCCACACTCCTTTATCTGTGAATTCATCACTTGAGGCTCTGTTTTTGTTAGCACAACTCTATTTCCTGGAGCAGGATGTAACATGACATAGGAAGACATTCTGTTACTTATGGGGAGAATCTAAAACCAGTTTACTCCTTTGTTTTTTGTAAACTTACTTCAAACAAAACAAAATAAAAACAATAAACAACAGAAACCCTTCCTCTTCTGAGAAACAACCTCAGTACATTGGTTTTTTTCCACTTCTAGCTCGAAATACAGTAAACATTCCTGCAATATGCACAGAAGGTATGTTTGTGAAATTTGTCATGGGGAGAAGAACAAAGATGAAGGGAAGGGTGTGAATGGAGGCAAGGCCCCTTGTCCTTCCATTTCAAGTCTCAGATCTTCCATTAACAGCTGTGTGACCATAATAAACTCCTCTCTCTGGGCCTTGCTTCTATCTGTATTATGTGGAGAGTGAATTTGATGATTTCCAAAGGTCCTCCCCAGTCTGAAATTCTACAAGATAGTTAAAGCAAAATGAGTAGTCTGTGGCTCTCTTACCATTCTTATCTGCAGGCGATCAGCATAATTCCATGTCCAGCCTCTGATAAACTCTAAAGATTACTCTACTCTCTCTATACCTTAATATAACACATAATAAAAACCATACTAAATCATAAAATATGATTAAGGAAGTCCAAAAAAGAAGGAATCTCTTCATAACGATTACTTTCATGAATAAAGAAAGCATTACATTTTAAACTGTCTTCAAAAATGGTTTCAAAGTCCCTGTTTTGCTAGTGTCCAAAGCAGTGTTCATTGTGACTGTTGGATAATTTGCCATGTGAATGTTGCCACACAAGTACAGGATTCTACTTAGAGGTAGAATTGGTGTCTTCCCTTCCAAGATTATACGAAGGAAAATACTCTATTTCAGCTTCTAAATTCATGTATTATTAAAACTTTTTATGTAAATTTGGATACCCAAGCCTAGGGAGAAAGACAAACTGCAGGATAACCTAGAGTCACAAGTTATTATGATAGAATAATGAGGTCACACTCTCAGGTCTTGAAAATCAGCCAGGACATTGACAATGCAGGATTAAGGAGGCAGGACCATTCTTCAAGTGCTGGGTTTCCAAGATAAGAAGCCAGGATCCAATGAGCAAAATGCCAGACAAAGGACAGGCATGGGAACCTAAAATGTGGGGCTAAATTTCTACTATGGCAATTGGGAGTGAGCAGTATTTAATCTAACCAGGGCTTTGGACAAGACAAATTTGGAGGCAAAATAAATATACTCGAATTGTATGCTGTTTTTGCTGTGGTCAGAATAAAAGATTTAATATTTCAAGACACTTTTGCCTGCAAAATACAACTTAGAGAATCTCGAGTGGGGGGCAGTTTTGGGACAATTTTATGGTTCCTAAACTGTTACATTGGGTGACTTTGGATCAGTATTGTATTTTCCTTGAGCCTCTAATTCTTTATATGTAAACAGGTCTCTTCTAATTCTAACAGTCTGTGCCTCTGCAAGTATACAAGAGAGATCTTGGTGTTAACTAAAGAACTAATTAACCATTATATTCTTTATTTTGTTTCACTTTGGGCAGGAACCATAAATCCATGGCTTACCTTGACAAATATACTGAAACATTCAAGATGCGTAGCAACAGTACCAGCACTGCTGAGATTAACTGTAATGTCACTAATGTGAAATTTCAATACTCCCTTTATGCAACCACTTATATCCTCATATTCATTCCTGGTCTTCTGGCTAACAGTGCAGCCTTGTGGGTTCTGTGCCGCTTCATCAGCAAGAAAAATAAAGCCATCATTTTCATGATCAACCTCTCTGTGGCTGACCTTGCTCACGTACTATCTTTACCCCTCCGGATTTACTATTACATCAGCCACCACTGGCCTTTCCAGAGAGGACTTTGCCTGCTCTGCTTCTACTTGAAGTATCTCAACATGTATGCTAGCATTTGTTTCCTGACGTGCATCAGTCTTCAAAGGTGCTTTTTTCTCCTCAAGCCCTTCAGGGCCAGAGACTGGAAGCGTAGGTACGATGTGGGCATCAGTGCTGCCATTTGGATCATTGTGGGGACTGCCTGTTTGCCATTTCCCATCCTGAGAAGCACAGACTTAGACAACAACAAGTCCTGCTTTGCTGATCTTGGATACAAGCAAATGAATGCAGTTGCATTGGTCGGGATGATTACAGTTGCTGAGCTTGCAGGATTTGTGATCCCAGTGATCATCATTGCATGGTGTACCTGGAAAACTACTATATCCTTGAGACAGCCACCAATGGCTTTCCAAGGGATCAGTGAGAGGCAGAAAGCACTGCGGATGGTGTTCATGTGTGCTGCAGTCTTCTTCATCTGCTTCACTCCCTATCATATTAACTTTATTTTTTACACCATGGTAAAGGAAACCATCATTAGCAGTTGTCCCATTGTCCGAATCGCACTGTATTTCCACCCCTTTTGCCTGTGCCTTGCAAGTCTCTGCTGCCTTCTGGATCCAATTCTTTATTACTTTATGGCTTCAGAGTTTCGTGACCAACTCTCCCGCCATGGCAGTTCTGTGACCCGCTCCCGCCTCATGAGCAAGGAGAGTGGTTCATCAATGATTGGCTAAAGTTAAGATATCTCTTTAATTATGACTTTGTTTACCTATGTTCCTTGTCTTTTTCCCAAAGGCCAGAGTTGAAAACCAATTTCTTTAATTGAACCTTGTGAAGAACAGAAATAAGTACCTTTTGTGTGATATTCACAGTCAACAAGGGTGTGATGGTGAAGGCAGAGTGTGAAAAATGTGAGAGAGGAAGAGAAAATAGATTTACCTGATTCNTTTACAGATGTAAATAAAAGTTGAATTGTTCACCTTAAATTTTTTTCAATAAGTAAGTTATTGTTAATAATGCACAGTAAATATGAGAGTTTGTCCTAGCATGTAAAAAAATAGCTTTCATATAAAGACCTTAAATTCTGAGTGAGAGTAAAAATGTCTAGTCCTTCTAACGATAAATTTTTCTAACAGGCAAGATAGTGTGAAGAATTCAAGCAACATGTACATAAATTTCAGGACCACAAGCCTGTTACTAAAGAAAAGGCATGGAAATTTATTCATTCTTTGAAAATGTGTTGGGTGCCTATTGTGCTCTGCGTTGTCACTTTGTTAAGTAGTTTCTTTTTTTTCATAAGTTATTGGGGTACAGGTGGTATTTGGTTACATAAGTTCTTTAGTGGTGATTTATGAGATTTTGGTGCAGCCATTACCCGAGCAGTATACACTGCACCACATTTGTAGTCTTCTCTTTCTCACCCCCTTCTCACTCTTGCACACATAATATCTCATCTTGCCCTCTTAATAAACCTGTGGAAATTGCCAATACAAATGAATAAATGGAACTTCAGAGAGGTTAAGCAATTTGCCTCAGGATCAACAGCGGTTAGCCAAAATTGGTCCAGTGTAATACACCATATATGGTTATGTTATTCCCTTCTTTTTGTTGTTACATTTATCAGGTCTATACTAAATTACCCTTCAATGATGAAGACACAGACTAAAGCTAAGCCACATGAGATCAAGTCCATTTCAACATGGTTTGCCTGGAATTCTCCAAAAAATCTGTGGGTTGTGGGTTTGGCATGTCAAGCTTCAGACTGCAAGGTCTTAAGTGGTAAATAGATGCGTTGTCCTAATACCATTCCAAGGTAGAGAATCCTGATGATAAGGAGTATAGGAAACTCAAATAGTTCATTATTTCTAAAAAAAAAATGTATATTTTAAGGCTTGATACAAGTTCTACAAACCCCATAAGTAGGTGAAAAAAGAAACTCTATAGGGTGATAAACATTCTATAAAACCTGGAAATTTGTGTGGAGTTCACCTAAACTCACTTTTCCTAAATATAACTATATAAAATTGTAAACAAATTTGTTTTTTAGAAACTTTTAAGAAGATTTCTGTTAGCATAATTGACAATATCTGCATTAGAAGCAGAAAGTATTATCCATCGTAAATATGAGAAAAGTATATGTTCTCTTTCTGACAATCTTTTTATCTTATTTTTTTCAAATGTTATGGGTGTTGTTTCAGCACCATTTTAAAGAATTTGAATACAAACAATCCCTCAGCTTATCAGGTTGAATTTTATGAAGCTCCTTTCATCACTCTTATCTTTTATGTCTGCAATATAAATAGTATAAACATTTGGTGTGAAGGGAGTAGAAAGTAAGTAGTAGTTCTGAGAGTATTCATTTGAACAGAGTGACTATGGAAGAATGAATAGCAAAAAAAGGAGAATTTTTTTTANTCAAGCAATCGACAATTGGTTCTTTAACTTTAAAGGGGATGTCTTACATAATGCCAAAGGAAAATGTGACAGGGCTTCAGCTGATGACATAGCAGTGCAAGAAATCAGTGAAATTGCTTTAAGGTATTACGATAGACAACAATTTTAACAGTTATTCCTATGCTTGTCACAGGCACATAATTTGAGACAAACAAGACATCAAAACATACATCCTTGAATTAGTTTTTCAAAAAGTCAACACTGAAGCTAAACATTGCCCCCAAATCTCTGCAAGGCACTTATCAAACTCCACATAGAAACCATTCAGTATCTCATAACACTGATGAAAGACTGTTTAAACTTCTGATAGTTTTGGTAAAAACGGGAAGGGATTCAGCAAAAATGGGAGAAATATAATCTTTGCAACAATTTATATGACCTTAAATGCCATTTATGTATGACTGGATATGCTGTTTCTCTTTATATTTTAAAATAGCTTAGAATGTTACTGGTTAGCTGGACATGGTGGTGCACACCTGTAGTCCCAGCTACTTGGGAGGTTGAGGCAGGAGAATCACTTGAACCCGAGACATGGAGGTTGCAGTTAGCTGAGATTGTGCCACTGACTGTACTTCAGCCTGGGTGACAGAGGAAAAAAAGAAAGCACTGTTATTAGATTGCTTGTAACTCAAAGAATAAAGGCTTCAGGGGATGAATTTCCCCATTCTCTATGCTGTGCTTATTTCACATTGCATGTCTGTATCAAAACATCTCATAAACCCCAGAAATATATACACCTACTATGTACTCACAAAAATTAAAAATACAAAAGCTTTAAATACTACCACAGAGTGTAGGTATAACATTTGCCACTGATCAAATGAATTACCCTTATAAAATATGTGTTCTGAAGACTTACTAGTAGTACCAGCTTCTGCTTCTTGCGAGGCCCTCAGGAAGCTTATAATTATAATGGAAGGTGAATGGAAGGCAGGCGTGTCACATGGTGAGAGAGGGAGCAAGAGAGAGTGAAGAAAAAGTGCCAAACTCTTTTAAACAAACATCTTGCGTGAAATTGTAGAGTGAGAACTCACTCATTACCTTGAAGACAGAACCAAGTCATTCATGAGGGATCTGCTCCCATGAACCAAACACCTCCCCTTAGGCCCACCTACACTATTAGAGGTCACATTTCAGCATGAGTTTTAAGGAGGATGAAACATTTAAACCATATCAGCAATAAATATAGAGGAAGAGTAAGCCTTCTTATTGGAAACTCTTCTGTGTTAAGGGTGGAAAGAGAAAAAAAGCTAAGGAGTGCCTAGAACTGAATACGAGAGCTTGGCTAGAAATATAGAAAGGATCCTTGAGGAATTGCCATACTGTTTTCCATAATGGTTGAACTAGTTTACAATCCCACCAACAGTGTAAAAGTGTTCCTATTTCTCCACACCATATGACCCAGCCATCCCACTACTGGGGTATATACCCAAAGGATTATAAATCATTGCTGCTATAAAGAACATGCACACGTATGTTTATTGCGGCCATATTCACAATAGCAAAGACTGGATCAAACCCAAATGTCCATCTGTGACAGACTGGATTAAGAAAAATGTGGCACATATACACATGGACATACTATCAGCCATTAAAAAAGGATGAGTTTGCATCCTTTGGTAGGGACATGGATTGCAGCTGAAACCATCATTCTTAGCAAACTATCACAGAAGAGAAAACCAAACACGCATGTTCTCACTCATAGTGGGAACTGAACAATGACATACTTGGACTCGGGAAGGGGAACATCACACACTGGGGCTATCATGGGGAGGGGGGAGAGGCGCGGGGGGGGAGGGATTGCATTGGAGTTATTGCTGATACTAAATGATGAATGATGGGTCTGAGGAGTAATGGGTGCAGCACACCACATGGCATAAGTATACATAGTAACAAACCTGGCACGTTAGCACATGTACCCTAGAAATTAAAGTATAATAATAAAAAAAAAATTAAAAAAAAAATTAAAAAAAAAAAAAAAAAAGAAAATATAGGAAACGTAGGCTGGGCGCGGTGGTCAAGCCTGTAATCCCAGCACTTTGGAGGCCGAGACGGGGCGGATCACGAGGTCAGGAGATAGGAGGACCATCTTGGCTAACACGGTGAACTCCGATCTCTACTAAAAAGATACAAAAAAACTAGCCGGGCGCGATGGTGGGCGCCAGTAGTCCCAGCTACTCGGGAGGGCTGAGGCAGGAGAATTGGCCCTAACCCTGGAGCGGAGCTTGCAGTGAGCTGAGATCCAGCTACTGCACTCCAGCCGGGCAAACAGAGCGAGACTGAACTCAAAAAAAAAAAAAAAAAAAAAAAAAAGAAAAAGAAATAAGAAAGGAGGCAGTAATTAGTCAAGATTGTAAAAGTTAGAGATTAAGAATATGAGAGGACCTTGAATGTCAGGTATATAATTTGTACTTTTCTGTGGGTGGGGTGAGCCAAATGGGATCATAAAAATTATTGGAGATAAAAAGGCTTATACAGATCTATATAGAAACATGATTATGAATAATAACAGGGGCAAAAGCCTGTTGGCAAGTAACCACTATTGCTTTACTCATTTCATTCTGAAATTTTGGACTATCTAGATAATTTCACGATATACACATGAATAAAAGAACATACCAACAGGAATAGCTATCATTTATTCAATCCAACACGTGAGGGGACTTTACCTGGATCATATTTAAATTTTCTTTTTCTTTCTTTTCTTTTCTTTCTTTTCTTTCTTTTCTTTTCTTTCTTTTCTTTTCTTTCCTTCTTTCTTTCTTTCTTTCCTTTCTTTCTTCTTTCTTTCTTTTCTTTCTTCTTCTTTCTTTTTCTTTCCTTCCTTCCTTCCTTCCTTCCTCCTCTTCCTTCCTTCCTTCCCTTCTTCTTCTTCCTTCCTCCTTCCTTCCTTTCTCTTTCTTTTTCTTTCTTTTTTCTTCTTTTTTCTTTCTCTCCTTTCTTTCTCTTTCTTCTTTCTTTCTTCTTTCTTTCTTTTTTCTTTCTTTCTTTCTTTCCTTCCTTCCTTCTTCCTTCCTTCCTTCTTTCCTTCCTTCTTCCTTCCTTTCCTTCCTCCTTCTTCCTTTCTCTTCTTTTTCCTTTCTTTTTCTTCTTTCTTTCTTTCTCTCTTCTCTCTCTTTCTTTCTTTCTTCTTTCTTTCTTTCTTTCTTTCTTTCTTTCTTTCTTTTCTTTTCTTTTCTTTCTTTCTTTTCTTTTCTTTTCTTTTTTTTTTTTGACAGTCTTGCTCTGTCGCCCATGCTGTTGAGGCTGGAGTTCAGTGCACCCAATCTGTCTCACTACAACTCTGCCTCCCAGGCTCAAGCAATTCTCCTGCCTTCGGACCCCAAGTAGCTGGAACTACAGGCAAAGCACCACCACACCTTGTCTACTTTCTTTTTTTTTATTATTATCTTTCAGTAGAGACAGTGGTTATCACTTTGTTGGCCAGCTGGTCTCGAACTCCTGACTCAGGTGATCTGCCCACTCGGTCTCCCAAGACTGGGATTACAGGTATGGGCCACCACGCCTGGCCAAAGATGGTCATATTGATTTTTTAAAAACAACTCCATGAGGTAGATACCATAATTAACCCCACTTTCCAGATGAAAAACAAGTACAAGATAGTTTCAGATAACATTGTTCGAGAATATTACAGGGCTAATAAATGACAAGGGTCAGATTTTTTTGTTTTTTGTTTTTTTTTTTTCACAGTCCACTCTATTGCCTAGGCTGAAGTGCAGGTGGAATGATTTGGCTCCTGCAAACCTCCGCCCTCCCATGTTCAAGCGATTCTTGTGCCTCAGGCCTCCCAAGCAGCTGGATTATAGGTGCCTGCCACGATGGACCTACTAATTTTTGTTATTTTTAGTAGAGATGGGGTTTCAACCATGTTTTGGGCCAGGCTAGTCTAGAACTCCTGACTCAGTGATCCACCCGCCTCGGCCTCCCAAAGTGCCTGGATTACAGGTGTGAGCCCCGTGCTCGGCCAAGTTTTCAGGATTTTTAACTCTTAAAAAATTCGAATTCAGAACTCATATGTTTAACACTGTATTACTGGCCTATATATTACTATAATACAATGAATTTCATGGGAAATGTCATACTTTTAAGATGCTCTTCCCTTGTATCAAACAACTATACCAATAAATATTGTGATACTGATGTTGTTATTTTTTGTATTTTCCAACATTCTGAATCTTTTAAAACATACACAACTATAACTTGTCTAATTTACAATAAAAATTTTTTAAAAAATAAACTAAAAAATTCTGGAACCCTCATTTTATACACTCCTCTTTATAAATTGCTTATTTTAATCTGTGTATGATTGCAAAGTTGAGAATAAATGGTGAATAAGTATAGTATGGATGGCCTCAGCCATAAGTTTCCACATATTTTATTTATAAAAAACTAGAAAATACACTTAAATATTAAAATTGTAACTTTTGAGAGACTCATTATGATAATTATTATTTTCTACTTATAAATTTTTCTGGTCAAAATATAAGCATACCATTTTAATCAGAAAATAGTAAATATTATAAAGCATGAGTAGACAATAAGGTAAATAAAGAAAACTACAATTGCTTCAGAACAAATAAAGATTTTGGATACACTTAAAATCCAATAAGGTAAAAGAGATTGTACACATTAAATTATATAAAATGGGAGTATATGTTTTGCAACATCCATGAAATGTTTATAAAAGTTGCTTATATACTAGGTAATAAAGGCTCAGATGCAAAAAGCAGGAATTATGCATATGACATTACATAACCAAAATTAGAATTACCAAAATGTAAATATTAGAAATTAAAATGACACAGAATAACCAACATGAGATAAAATTTTAAAAATACTATGATAAATCTAATGCCAATGAATTTGAAAATCTAATTGAAATGGATGGTTTTCTGTTTCAAATAATTATAAAATAAAACAAGAATAGAAAACTTGACTAATTGACTACATAAGAATTTTCTTTTGAGTTACAATCTGGTCTAGAATTTATTTACTTTTTAAATTTAATTTTCATTTTAAATTTCAGATTCAGGGGATTCAGGAAGTAAATGTGCTGGTTTGTCATGTGGGTATACTGCATGATGCTGAAGTTTGGGCTTCTGTTCATCTTATCACCCAAACAGTGAACATAGCATTCAATAGGTAATTTTCCGCCATTGCCCTACTCTCTCTCTCTCTCCTCCCTTTTCAAGTCTCCAGTTTCAACTGACCTAATCTTTATGTCCACGTGAACTCAATGATTAGCTCCCATTTATAAGTGAGAATATGCAGTATTTGGTTTTCTGTTTCTGATTAAATTCACTTAAATTAATGGCCTCCAGCTGCATCCATGCTGCTGAGGATGATACGCTTTTGTTCTTTTTTGTGGCTGTGCAGTATTCCATATACAGTTTCTTTATCCAATCCACTATTGATGAGCACTTAGCTTAATTCTATGTCTTTGCTATTGTTAATAGTGTTGCAATAAGCATGGGAGTGCAGGTGTCTTTTCATTAGAATAATTTATTTTCCTGTGAGTATATATCCAGTAGTGGTGGGTTGAATGGTAATTCTGTGTTTAGCTCTTTGAGATATCTAGGTATTGTTTTCTATAGTGGTTGTAATAATTTACATTTCCACCCACAGTATATGTGTTCCCTATTCACAACATCCATGCCAGCATATATTGTTTTTGAACTTTTAATTATAGCCATTCTGACTGGTGTGAGATGAAATTTTATTGTAATTTTGACTTACGATTATCTGATGATTAGTGCTGTTGAGCATTATCTAGATATGCTCAACACTAGATGTGTGTGTTGGTTGCTCTTATGTCTTCTTTTGAGAAGTGTCTGCTTAAATCTTCAGCCTACTTTTTAATGGGGTTATTTATAGTTTTCTTGTTGATTTGTGTAAGTTCCTTGTAGATCCTTGATATTGGTCTATCAGGGGAACCTGTCCCCAATATTTCAACATAGGTTCTTTCTGTTTTCCCTAAGTGTCGGCCGATCTGAGAAATAAAGATAAAGAGTACAAAGAGAGGAATTTTACAGCTGGGCTGCTGGGAGTGACATCACATATCGGTAGGTCCGTGATGCCCACCTGAGCCACAAAACCAGCAGGTTTTTATTAAGGACTTCAAAAGGGGAGGGAGTGTATGAATAGGGAGTAGGTCACAAATATCACATGCTTCAAAGGGCAAAAAGGAGAACAAAGATCACATGCTTCTGAGGCCAATAAATATCACAAGGCAAAGGGTGAAATCAAAAACTCCTGATGAGGGTCTATGTTCAGCTGTGCATATATTGTCTTGATAAACATCTTAAACAACAGAAAACAGGATTTGAGAGCACAGAACCAGTCTGACTTCAAATTTACCAAGGCAGGGTTTTCCAATCCTAATAAGCCTGGGGGTACTGCAGGAGACCAGGGCATATTTCAGTCCTTATCTCAACTGCATAAGACAGATGCTCCCAGAGTGGCTATTTATAGACCTCCCCCCCAGAAATGCAATTCTTTTCCTAGGGTCTAAAAATTCCTTGCTAGGAAAAGAATTCAGTGATATCTCTCCTACTCGTGTGTCTGTTTATAGGATCTCTGCAAGAAGAAAATATGACTCTTTTGCCTGATCCTGCAGGCAGTCAGACCTTATGGTTGTCTTCTCTTCTTCCCTAAAATCGCTGTTATTCTGTTCTTTTCAAGGTGCACTGATTTCATATTGTTCAAACACACATGTTTTACAATCAATTTGTACAGTTAACACAATCATCACAGTGATCCTGAGGTGACGTACATCCTCACCTTATGAAGATTAGAGGATTAGGAGATTAAAGTAAGACAGGCATAAGAAATGATAAGAGTATTATTAGGGAAGTGATAAATGTCCATGAAATCTTCACAATTTATGTTCCTCTGCTGTGGCTCCAGCCGGTCCCTCCATTCAGTCCCTGACTTACCGCAACATTAGCCCTTTTTTGAATCCATACTTTGTAAATATCTTCTCTAATTCTGTTGATTATATGTTTACTCTGCTTATAGTTTTTTGTTTGTTTGTTTGATTTGCTGTATAGAGCTTTTTATTTTGATTAGGTGTCAACTGTCAGTTTTTTGTTTTCCTGCATTTGCTTTTGAGGATTAGTCATAAATTCTTTGTCTGGGACAATGTTAAAAGAGTATTTGCTACTTTTCTTCTAGCATTTTATAGCTTGAGGTCTTAAATTAAATTCTTTAATTTATCTTGAGTTAGTTTTATATATGGTAAAAGGTAGAGGTCCAGTTTCATTCTTCTGCACTATTTATTAAATAGGACGTCCTTTCCCCAGTGTTTATTTTTGTCAACTTTGTCAAAGATCAATTGGTGTGGGTGTGTGTTTAACTTCTGGAATCTCTATTCTGCTCCATTGGTCTACATGTCATTTTTGTACCAGCACCATGCTGTTTTGATTTCTGTCACCTTGTAGAGTAGTTTAAAATTGGGTAATGTGATGCCTCTGATTTTGTTCCTTTTGCCTAGGACTCTTTGACTATGTGAGTTCTTTATTGATTCCATAATAATTCTAGAACTTTTTTTTCTAATTATGTAAAAATTATGCCTGTAATTTTCTAGGAATACTTTTGAATGTATTAATTCCTTTAGGATATTTTAATGGTATTACTTCTTCCAATTAATGAGCATCAAATGCTTTTCCATTTGTGTCATTTATGATTTCTTTCAGTAGTGATTTGTAGTTGTCTTTGTAGAGGTCATTCACCTTCTTGGTTAAATGTATTTCTAGCTATTTTATTATTATTTGGCTATTGCAAATGAGATTATATTCTTGGTTTGCTTCTCAGCTTCAAAGGCATTGGTGAATAGAAATGCTAATGATTTTTGTACATTGATTTTTCAACCTCAAAACTTTACTGAATTCTTTTATCAGATCTATGAGACTTTTGGCAAAATTATTAGGATTTTCTAGGCATAGAATCATATCATTAGTGAAAAGAAGTGATTTGACTTCCTCTTTTTCAATTTGGATGTCTTTTATTTCTTCCATTTGACTGATTCTTCTCATTAGGAATTCCAGTACTATATTCAATAGGAGTGGTGAGAGTGGACAGCCTGGTCTTATTTCATTTCCTTAGTAGAATGCTTCCAACTTTGCCCATCCAGTATGATGTTGGTTGTGGGATTATCATAGATGGCTCTTATTCTTTTGAGGTATCTTCATTCAACATTTAGTTTTTTTAGTCTATTTAACATAAAGGATGATGGATTTTATTAAATGTTTTTCTGAATCTATTGAGGAGATCTTATGGCTTTGGTTTTTAATTCTGTTTATGTGATGATTCACAGTTATTGACCTGCCTATGTGAAACCATCTTTGCATCCAGGAATAAAGCCTACTTGTTTGTGGTAAATTACTCTATTAGAGCATTCTTGCATTGCCATTAATATAAAGGAAGACCCAAGACCAGGTAATGTATAAAGAAAAGAGGTTTAATTGGCTCCACAGGTCTACAGGCCATTCAGCAATCATGATGCTGGTATCTGCTTAACTTCTGGGAAGGCCTCAGGAAACTTATAATCATGGCAGAAGGCAAAGAGGTAGCAGGTATGTCACATAGACAGAGCAGGGACAAGAGAGAGGGAGGGGGTAGGTGCCACACACTGTTAAATGACCAGGTCTCACTACAACACACTCACTATTGTGGGAACAACACCAAAGGCAATGGTGTCAAACCATGAGAAATCACCTCCATGACCCAATCACCTCCCACCAGGCCTTACTTTTAGCACTGAGGACTGCAATTCAAAATAAAATTGATTGGAGACACAAATCCAAACCATATAATTCCATCCCTGCCCCTCTAAATCTCAAGTTCTTCTCATGTTGCAAAATATAGTCATGCATTTTCAATAGTCTCCCAAAGTCTTAAGTCATTCTAGCATTAACTCAAAAGCCCAAAATCCAATGTCTCATCTGAGACAAGGGTAGTCTCTTCCACCTATGAACCTGTAACACCAAAAACAAGTCAGTTACTTCCAAGGCAAGTTTAGGTACAGGCATTGAGTAAATACTCCTGTTCCAAAAGGGAAAAAGTCAAAAGAAAGGGGCTAAAGGCCCAATGCAAGTCCTAAATCCAGCAGAGCACTCACTAAATATTAAAGCTCCAAAATAATCTCCATTGACTTCATGTCCCACCTTCAGGGCACACTGGTACAAGCAGTGGGCTTATACAGCCTTGGGCATCACTGCACCTGTAGCTTTCCAGAGTTCAGACCTGGAGGCTGCTCACACAGTTGTTGAGTCATTGCAACTTTTCATGCTGAGGGTGCAAGCTGTCAGTAGATTGTCAAGACTTAGATTCCCAAGACTTATCCACACTTGCGCTCTGTTCATCAATGATAGGCTTAACACCACATGATAGCTTCCAAGGATTATGACAACCTTTGATCCCTGGAGCTGCAGCCCAAACTGTATCTGGGCCTGGTCGAGCTGATGCTGGAGCTGGAATGGCTGGGATGTGGGGAACAGTGTCCTGACACTGTGCAAGGCAGCCAGGCCCTGAGTGTTGCCTATGAAGACAATCTTTCCTCTTGGGCCTCAGGGCCTGTGATGGGAAAGGCTGCTGCAAGTTCTCTGAAATACCTTCAAGTCCTTTTCCTCATTGTCTTGGATATTAGCACTTGGCTTCATTTTCTTATGAAAATTTATCTATTTAATAACTAAGATAACTGTGGAGTGCTAGTTCCACAGCCTGCTTAAATTTCTCTCCCAAGGAAGCATTTTCTTTTTCTACCACATGGCCACATTGCAAAGTATTCAAACTTTTATACTCTGTTTCCCTTTTTAATATAAGACAAAATTTAAGTCATTTATTTCTTCCTGCATATGAGCATAGACTGTTAGAAGCAGCCAGGCTAATTCTTGAGTGTTTTGCTACTTAGAAATTTCTTTCACTAGATACAATAAATCATCACTCTCAAGTTCAAAGTTTCATAGATCCCTAGGGTAGAGGCACAATGCAACAAAGTTCTTTACTAAGGAATAACAAAAGCGATCTTTGCTCCAGTTTCCAATAAGTTTTTCACTTTCATTTGAGACTTCTGCAGCCTGGACTTCATTGTTCATATCACCATTAGCATTTTGGTCACAACTACTTACCCAGTCATGCAGATGTTCTAAGCTTTCCCTCATCCTCCTGTCATCTTCTGGGCTATCCACTCTTCCAACTTCTGCCTGTTATCAAATTCTATAGCAATACAGCAATATTTCATTCCTGGTACCAATTTTCTGTAATAGGCCATTCTTTCATTGCTATAAAGAAATACCTGAGAATGGGTAATTTATGATTAAAAGAAGTTTAATTGGCTAATGGTTCTTCATGATGTACAAGCATGGTACCAACATCACTTGGCTTCTGGGGATGTCTCAGGGAGCTTTTACTTATGGTGGAAAGTGAAGTGGAAGCAGGCACATCACATGGCAAAAACAGGAGTAAGAGACAGAGAGAGTGTCACATACTTTTTAACAATCAGATCTAGCGAGAATTACTCACTAATGCAAGGACAGCACCAAAGCGATGATGAGAACACATTTATGAAAAATCTGTCCCCATTATCTAATCTGCTCCCACCAGGCCCCACTTTCAACATTGTACATTACAATTCAACATGAGATTTGGATGGGGATACAGATTCAAACCGTATCAATCAGCTATTTATTGCAATACTGGACTTGCCCTGCTAGTATTTTTTGAGGATTTTTGTGTTTGTGTTTATCAGAAATATTGGTTTGTCATTTTATTTTTATGTGTGTGTTCTGGCCTGGTTTTGGTACCAGGATGATACTGGTTTCACAGAATGAGTTAGAGAAGAATTCCTCATCCTTTACTTTTGGAATAGTTCCAGTAAGATTGGTACCAGGTCTTTGTACATCTGGTAGATTTCAGCTGAAATATGTCTGGTCCAGGGATTATTTTGGTTGTCAGGTTTTAAAATTATTATTTTGATTGATTACATTTTGCAAGTTTTTATTGGTCTCTTTAGGGTTTTAATTTCTTCCTGGTTCAATGATAGGATATTGTGTGTTTACAGATTTATTTTATGTTTTCTAGATTTTCTAGTTTGTGCAGAGGTGTTCATAGTAGTCTCTAGGGATCTCTTTCATCTCTGTGGATCGCTTGTAATATTACATTTATCATTTATCATTGTGCTTATTTGGAACTTCACATTTGTCCTTAGTTAATATAGGTAGTGGTCTATTTTGTTTATTTTTTCAAACAGCAAACTTTTCACTTTATTGATCCTTTGTGTGTTTTCAGTGGTCTCGATTTCATTTAGTTCTGCTCTAATTTTGGTTATCTCTTCTTTTTTAATTATACATTAAGTTCTAGGGTGCATGTGCACAACATGCAGGTTTATTACATAGGTATACATGTGCCATGTTGGTTTTCTGCATCCATTAACTTGTCATTTACATTAGGTATTTCTCCTAATGCTATCCCTCCCCTTTCCCCAACCCCATGACAGGACCCCAGATGTGATGTTCCCCACACTGTGTCCAAGTATTCTCATTGGTCAATTCCCACCTATGAGTGAGAACATGTGGTGTTTGGTTTTCTGTCCTTGCGATAGTTTGCTCAGAATGATGGTTTTCAGCTGCATCCATGTCCCAGAAAAGGACAAGAACTCATCCTTTTTATGACTGCATAGTATTCCATGGTGTATATGTGCCACATTTTCTTAATCCAGTCTATCACTGATGGACATGTGGGTTGGTTCCAAGTCTTTGCTATTGTAAATAGTGCCACAATAAACATATTTGTGCATGTGTCTTTATAGTAGCATGATTTATAATACTTTGGGTATATACCCAGTAATGAGATTGCTGGGTCAAATGGTATTTCTAGTTCTAGATCCTTGAGGAATTGCCACACTGTATTCCACAATGGTCGAACTAGTTTACACTCCCACCAACAGTGTAAAATTGTTCCTATTTCTCCACATCCTCTCCAGCATCTGTTGTTTCCTGACTTTTTAATGATTGCCATTCTAACTGGTGTGAGATGGTATCTCATTGTGGTTTTGATTTGCATTCTCTGATGGCCAGTGATGATGAGCATCTTTTCATATATCTGTTGGCTGCATAAATTTTTTCTTTTGA
>NW_016830338.1:95004-96985 GCF_001698545.2 Rhinopithecus bieti
TGATGGTAGTTTATATTTCTGTGAGGTCGGTGGTGATATTCCCTTTATCATTTTTTATTGTGTCTATATGATTCTTCTCTCTTTTCTTCTTTGTTAGTCTTGCTAGTGGTCTATCAACTTTGTTGATCTTTTCAAAAAACCAGCTCCTGGATTCATTGATTTTTTGAAGGGTTTTCTGTGTCTCTATCTCCTTCAGTTCTGCTCTGATATTAGTCATTTCTTGTGTTTTGCTAGCTTTTGAATGTGTTTGCTCTTGCTTTTCTAGTTCCTTTAATTGTGATGTTAGAGTTTCGATTTTAGATCTTTCCTGTTTTCCCTTGTGGGCATTTAGTGCTATAAATTTCCCTCTACACACTGCTTTAAATGTGTCCCAGAGATTCTTGTACATTGTGTCTTTGTTCTCAATGGTTTCAAAGAACATCTTTTTTTCTGCCTTCATTTTGCTATTTACCCAGTAGTCATTCAGGAGCAGGTTGTTCAGTTTCCTTGTATTTTTGCAGTTTTGAGTGTGTTTCTTAGTCCTGAGTTCTAATTAGATTGCACTGTGGTCTGAGAGACAGTTTGTTGTGATTTCTGTTATTTTACATTCTCTGAGGAATGCTTTACTTCCAACTATGTGGTCAATTTTGGAATAAGTGTGATGTGGTGCTGAGAAGAATGTATATTCTGTTGATTTGGGTTGGAGAGTTCTGTAGATGTCTTTTAGGTCTGCCTAGTGCAGAGCTGAGTTCAACTCCTGGACATCCCTGTTAACCTTCTGTCTCGTTGATCTGTCTAATATTGACAGTGGGGTGTTAAAGTCTCCAATTATTACTGTGTGAGAGCCTAAGTCACTTTGTAGGTCTCTAAGGACTTGCTTTATGAATCTGGGTGGTCTTGATTGGATGGATGCATATATATTTAGGATAGCTAGCTTTTCTTGTTGAATTGATCCCTTTACCATTATGCAATGGCCTTATTTGTCTCTTTTGATCTTTGTTGGTTTAAAATCTGTTTTATCGGAGCCTAGGATTGCAACTCCTGTTTCTTTTTGCTTTCTATTTGCTTGGTTGATGTTCCTCCATCCCTTTATTTTGAGCATGTGTGTCTCTGCACATGAGATGGGTTTCCTGAATACAGCACACTGATGGGTCTTGACTCTTTGTCAAATTTGCCTGTGTGTGTCTTTTAATTGGTTCATTTAGCCCATTTACATTTAAGGTTAATATTGATATGTGTGAATTTGATCCTGTCATTATGATGTTAGCTGGCTATTTTGCCCATTAGTTGATGCAATTTCTTCCTAGCATCGATGGTCTTTACAATTTGGCATGTTTTTGCAGTGGCTAGTACCGATTTTTCCTTTCCATGTTTAGTGCTTCCTTCAGTAGCTCCTGTAAGGCAGGCCTGGTGGTCACAAAATCTCTCAGTATTTGCTTGTCTGTAAAGGATTTTATTTCTTCTTCACTCGTGAAGCTCAGTGTGGCTGTATCTGAAATTCTGGGTTGAAAATATTTTTCTTTAAGAATGTTGAATATTGGCCCCCACTCTCTTCTGTCTTGTAGTGTTTCTGCCTAGAGATCCACTGTTAGTCCAATGTGCTTTCCTTTGTGGGTAACCTGACCTTTCTCTCTGACTGTGCTTAACATTTTTTCCTTCATTTCAACCGTGGTGAATCTGACAATTATGTATCTTTGGGTTGCTCTTCTAGAGGAGTATCTTTGTGGTGTTCTCTGTATTTCCTGAATTTGAATGTTGGCCTGCTTTGGTAGGTTGAGGAAGTTCCCCTGGATAATGTCCTGCAGAGTGTTTTCCTACTTGGTTCCATTCTCCCCATCACTTTCAGGTACGCCAATACAACTTAGATTTGGTCTTTCCACATAATGAAAACATCCACTGTGTTTAAGATGCTTAGTTTGACAGAATGTAAAATTTATGGCTGGTATTTCTTTTCTTTAAGATGCATAAGGAAATTTTTGAAAAAGTATTAAATGCATTTCCA
>NW_016830339.1:0-334 GCF_001698545.2 Rhinopithecus bieti
AATGGAGAGGAACATGGAATGGAATTCAATTTGGAATGGAATAGAATATGGAAGGGAATGGTATGGAATTGAATGGAATGGAATACGGAGTGGAATGGAATAATGAATGAAATGGAATGGAATGGAATATGTAATGGAAAGGAATGGAATATGGAATGGAATGGAATATGGAATGGAATGGAATATGGAATGGAATGGAATATGGAATGGAATGGAATATGGAAGGGAATGGAATGGAATATGGAATGGAATGGATTGGAATATGGAATGGAATGGAATATGGAACGGAATGGAATGGAATGGAATGGAATATGGAATGGAGTAGAATGGAATA
>NW_016830340.1:0-1185 GCF_001698545.2 Rhinopithecus bieti
ATTTCCTAAGTAAATCTTTCCCAGTCACTAAGTCTTTGTGTTCAGTATAGAGTTAATTTTATTAGTTAAATGTTTTTGGTTGTTATTTTCCCCAATATTTCTAGTTGATTTTCTTATATATCTTACTTTTCTAGTTTCCTTTTGTTTTTTCTATTGTGCAGTTTTTGTAAAGGGAAGAGAGCCCTTTACTTATCTCATTAAGCAATTTTAACATATATTTTGAAGTCTTTATCACATATTTCCTCAAAGCTATTTTTCTGGAATTTACCCATTTTCTGGTTATTAATTTTATTGACATTGTGAGCAATTTTTGAAATCATGGATCTCAAAATTTTAACAAAGAGACATGTTTAGAGGATTGTTTTCACACTTCTAATTTCTTGGCTTTTTTACTCCTCCTCATCTAACATTTTGTGATGTCCGTTGTCTGCTCCCAAGACTCTCCAATCAGAAACAGGATTTAAAGTTATTTTGTGGGCTCCTGTGACATGGTTAAATCAAGAATATCAAAGATCCAGGTAAAATATTTCTGGATTGTTTGGTATCATTTCAAGTTGAATGGCTTTATCTGTGTCTTCCTGCTTTTGTAAGTCTACCTTGATGATGATGGTTGGAAATAGTATTTTTGATTTTTTTTCCTTTTTATTGTTTATTTTAATTATTATCCATTCACACATAAAGAGATCCATTCTCAGCATCTAACTCCAAAAACTGAATCAGAGACCTATTGTCAAATGTCAAATCCCTTTAAACTCTTACCTTGAATGAATTAAAACACTGGTATCTATTTCCTTTTTTTAGCTAAGAACTCAGTGATTTCATGATTCAATCTCACTCACAATTTTGTAGTTTTATTTTATTTCTTATGTTCTGAACCTACATATTTTTTCTAGTTCCTGTTTTTATTTTAGCTATCACTGGAGCTGAGGGGGTGAATCAAATGTATTCTATGGAATATATTGGAAGTCTGAAATTCATGTTTATGGCCTCTTTATTTCTTATCTTTTATTTGCTATTGGGGAGACACTGTTAATCACTGGTTTTAAATCACATTTTGTCTCATTGTATCAAGGATACAACTTTAAAAATTAGAAAATAGTTTTTTTCATCATTGTAAACATACCTAAATGGTAGGGTTTTTTGTTTGTTTGTTTTTTGTTTTTTTGTTTTTTTTTTGCTGTGGAA
>NW_016830341.1:0-298 GCF_001698545.2 Rhinopithecus bieti
AAACATGATTTGAGCTGGGTGCTCCAGTTTCACCTAAGAAGTGTCCAGCCTCCCGTAGAACTTCCAGTGGCCACTGGCTCAGGGCTTAACTTGCTTCGACACAAACCCAGGGCCCTCCCCGACCTCCTCCCCGCTCCCCACACACTGCCAGTGGTCCCCAAGATGCCGATGTTCAATCACCAAGTGACTGAGCAAAAACGGCGAAACCACCTAAAGCCTAAAAATAAAAGGTATTGAGATATGAAAGCCAGAGGCTGGAAGACAAGGAAATTCTAAAATTTATGAAATTAACTACAAA
>NW_016830342.1:0-619 GCF_001698545.2 Rhinopithecus bieti
CTGGGCGACAGAGCAAGACTCCGTCTCAAAAAAAAAAAAAAAAAAAAGAATCAATGAAAAGGAAGCAGTCAGAGAAAGTAATGACTAATGAATTTTTAGCATGCTGAGTTTTAGGTACCTTGGGGGATCCAAATGGATATGGTTGCAGGGCAGTTGGCTGTATGGGTAGGTCTGCAGAAAAAATTAGATCAAAGAATGCCTATATTTCAGAAGCCATGGGAACAGAAAATGTCACTCAGAGAATGGGAGAAGTGAAGAAAAGAGCCCCTAGTCAAGAACCTCAAAGCACCAACATTTCCCAGATGGATAGAGAAAGGATAGTGTCATCTCAAGTAAATAAGGAGAGCGTGTATTTCAAGAAGAATTTCAAAGTCTCCTTTGCACTTAACCCCTAAATAGTCACTGGTGATTTGGTAGGTATAGGAGATTGAATGGGAGGTAGAGATGCTGATCCAAATATAGGGGAGGAGGAAGGGAGAGTTAGTGCAGCAGAAAAATGGAGTCAGTCGAGTTTGGGATGGGAAAGTGGTTTTTAACAAATGGCTGTTCCAAAGTCAGTTAGAAATTCCTAAGATCAGGCCGGGCGCGGTGGCTCAAGCCTGTAATCCCAGCACTTTGG
>NW_016830343.1:0-299 GCF_001698545.2 Rhinopithecus bieti
GCACATGAGATGGGTCTCCTGAATATAGCACACCAATGGGCCCTGACTCTTTATCCAATTTGCTCTTCTGCTTCTTTCAATTGGAGCATTTAGCCTGTTTACCTTTAAGGTTAATATTGTTATGTGTAAATTTGATCCTGTCATTATTATGCTAGCTAGTTATTTTGCCTGTTAGTTGATGCATAGTGTTGATGGTCTTTACATTTTGATATGTTTTTGCAGTGGGTGGTACCAGTTTTTCCTTTCCATATTTAGTGCTTCCTTCGGGAGCTCTTGTAAGGCAGGCCTAGTGGTGACAT
>NW_016830344.1:0-928 GCF_001698545.2 Rhinopithecus bieti
TTTTGGTTTTGATTTTGGTTTGGTGTAAACTGCAAAAGTGTGTGTGTGCCCTTTTACCCATTCTTTGTTTTGTGGTGTGCGTGTGGTGTGAGCGTGGTGTTTTGTCTAGAGGAAACATGGGTGACGCACAAAGTAAACCCACCCCACAAGGAACTATGTTGAAAATTTTCAAAAAAAAAAAGGATTTAAGGGAGACTATGGAGTACTATGACACCAGGAAAACTTGAAACTTTGTATAAGATAGACTGGCCAGCATTAGAGGTAGGTTGGCCATTAGAAGAAAGCCTTGATAGGTCCCTTGTTTCAAAGGTATGGTACAAGGTAACCTGTAAGTGAGGGAACCCAGACCAGCTTGTTTTAAATCCCCTGCCCCAACACACGGTGGTTGAGAGAACAGCAGATTAAGCGGCTGGCAGAGGCAAGGAAAGACCAGCAGAGAGAAGGGAAAGAGAGAGAGAAGGGAAAGAGATAGAGAGAAAAAGAGAGAGAGGAAGAGATGGAGAGGAAGAGACAGACAAAGAGGGAGTCAAGGAGAGAGAGAGAGAGAGAGAGAGAGAGAGAGAGAAAGACAGAGGCAGAGAGAGAGAGGAAGAGACAGAGGCAAAAGGAAAGTCAAAGAAAAAAAGACAAAGTCAAAGAGAGAAAAAAAGAGAGAGATAAACAAGCAGTTTTTAAAAAGTGTACCCTATTCCTTTAAAAGCCAAGGCAAATTTTAAACCTATAATTAATAATTAAAAGTATTTTCCGTAACTCTATAACACTCCAATACCACTTTGTTGTCAGTGTAAATAAGGGTGCATCCCAAAAGCACTGAGGCTTTCCTAAAAAAAAAAAAAAAAAAAAAAAATCCTTAACCCAGTAACCCATGGATGGCCCAAATGCATTCAGTCTGTAGCGACAACTGCTTTGCTAACAATGACGACAACAA
>NW_016830345.1:0-3613 GCF_001698545.2 Rhinopithecus bieti
TTGCTCTGTCCCCAGGCTGGAGTGCAGTGGCATGATCTCAGTTCACTGCAAGCTGTGTGTTCTGGGTTCATGCTATTCTCCTGCCTCAGCCTCCCGAGTAGCTGGGGCTACAGGTGCCCACCACCATGCCTGGCTAATTTTTTTTGTATTTTTAGTAGAGACAGGGTTTCACCATGTTAGCCAGGATGGTCTCAATCTCCTGACCTTGTGATCTGCCCTCCTCGACCTCCCAAAGTGCTGGGATTACTGGCGTGAGCCACTGTGCCTGGCTTTTTTTTTTTTTTTTTTTTTTTTTTTTTTTTGGTGACAAGGTCTCCCTCTGTAGCCCAGGTTAGAGTGCAGTGGTGCAATTATAGCCCACTGCAGCCTTGAACTTTGGGGCTCAAGTGATCCTCGTACCTCGGCCTCCTGCTTCAGCCTCCCAAGTATCTGAGATCTGAGACCTCAGGCATGTGCCATCGCACTGGGCTAATTTTTTTTTTTTTTTGAGATGGAGTCTCGCCCTGTTGCCCAGGCTGGAGTGCAGTGGCGTGATCTCGGCTCACTGCAAGCTCCACCTTCTGGGTTCATGCCATTCTCCTGCCTCAGTCTCCTGAGTAGCTGGGACTACAGGCACCCGCCACAACACCCGGCTAATTTTTTGTGTTTTTAGTAGAGACGGGGTTTCACCGTGTTAGCCAGGATGGTCTTGATCTCCTGACCTCGTGATCCACCTGCCTCAGCGTCCCAAAGTGCTGGGATTACAGGCGTGAGCCACTGAGCCTGGCTAGGCTAATTTTTTAAAAAAATGTTATTGTAGAGACCAGGCCTTGCTATATTGCCCAGGCTGGTCTTGAACTCTTGACCGCAAGCAATCTGCCTACCTTGCCGTCCCAAAGCACTGGGATTGCAGGCATGAGCCACTGCGGCCAGCTATCAACCACCTTTTTTTTTTTTTTTTTTTTTTTTGAGACAGAGTCTTGCTCTGTCGTCCAGGCTGGAGTAGTGCAGTGGCACGATCTTGGCTCACTGCAACCTCCACCTCCTGGGTTCAAGTGATTCTCTTGGTCAGTCTCCCAAATAGCTGGAACTGCAGATGTGTGCCACAACGTCTGGCTAATTTTTGTATTTTTAGTAGACACGGGGTTTTGCCATGTTGGCCGGGCTGGTCTCAAACTCCTGACCTCAGGCGATTTGCCTGCCTTGACCTCCCAAAGTGCTGGGATTACAGGTATGAGCCACCATGCCCGGCCTGTCAACCGCTTTTAAGCCTACAGTTTCGTAGTGTTAAGTGTTAAGTATATTCCCATTGTTGCTCAACCAATCTCCAGAGGATCTTTGTGTTGCAAAATCGAAACTCTATGCAGAGCCAGCACCAACTCCCCATGTGTCTTTCCCTTCAGCCCCTGGCAGCCACCACTGTACTTTCTGTTTCTATGGACTGGATGACTCTAGGTACCTTATGTAAGTGGAATCACATAGCATTTGTATTTTTGTGACTGGCTTATTTCATTTAGCATAACGTCCTTGATGTTTATCCCTGTTGTAGCATGTATGGGAATTTTCTTCCTTCTCAAGGATGAGTAACGTTCCATTATATCTATAAACCACATTTTGTCTGTTCACTCACCTGTCATAGATATCTCAGTTGCTTCCGTCTTTTGGCTATTTGCTGAAATCCTCTTAATAAGTTTCCATTGCTCTTGGCCTCTCAGGGCCATGCCACTTCCAATGTCTTCAGCCTCAATCCTCACCCCATCCGCAGTGCTCTTACCACCCTCCATCCACAGCCCCACTCCCAGAGACATACGATCCTCATCTTTCAGCCCCTTGAGATTGCCAGGCTCTTTTGTGGTTCCTGGCCATCGTCCCTGATGATTCTACTATCTGGAAATATCCCTCCCCACCAAGTAATTTCATCCTCATTCTTCCCATTTCCATTTAAATGCTATTTCTTCTTTCAGGACATCACTGGTCATCCTCAGTCATCCTTCCTCCCCTGCCACCAAACAAACACCTGAATCTGCCTTGGAATTCACTCCTGTGGATTCTCCTAATACCTTCGATTACCCCTCTGAACACTCATCCTACTGTGTAATATCCTGAATAAATCCTTTTCTCTGATTGTCAGTTGGTATTAGGCATTCTTCCCTTCCCCTTAAAGCATTGTACACTGACATAAAGGAAGCACTCCGGTCATGCACTGAATGGACCGCCTTTCTCAGTTCACGATTCTGCCTCCTTACCTGATTTGGGGTAAGTCAATATTATTACATCTTCATCCCTTATCACGAACTCATCACGTACTTTTCTTACGATTTCGGATCTGAAACCCATATTAGGGAAAGCTATGCCTTCAAACCATAAGAAATCGTCCGACATCACGATGACCTCTTCCTTCGTGGGTTCAAACTGTGGACACCACTGGAGGCTGTGGCAGCTGCAGGCAGATCAGCTTTTACAGCAAGGAGAAAATGATCTTTAACCTTGTCACAGCATGTCACATGTTTGTTGTAAAGTTTACTAGCTGATAAAGAGAGGTATAGTGTGACCTATACTCAAAAGACTGAAGATATTGAGCAATCATGAACTTATCTAGAGACTATTTTAGGGGTCATCTGAATTTGCGTTCATGAGACTGAACTACAAATTCAATAAGAAACACAAGGACAAATTTTTTTTTTGATAATATGGGTGAATTTATTTCATAAGGTTTGAGCACAAACTGAAGAACAAAGCTTTTCATCAAGAATAAACACAAAATCTAAACAATCCTGCAATCGTGTATTCTAACAGAAAGCACAAATATGAATACATTATAATTTGTAACTGGATTGAAAATTAAAATATTTCTCTCCAAATCAAAACACCACACAATCTTTATCTGTTCTCATCTTATTACCTTAGAAACATTTGTCATATGCTATCAGGAAAATATAAGCAAGAATTACTAATCAGTTATTCATGATCAAAGACACATTATTCTCCCTTTATGAGTCTTTTGGAATCATTTATCTGTACTTCTGAAATATCACACAATTGTACCTCCACTCTAGAGAAAAAAAGAGTAAGTACAAATATCAGCAATGTACATATTGTAGTAAATTTTTAAAGTACAACTTTAGTTGATGACTGATGTGTATGTAATAATTGTGAACAATTTAAATAGGTATAAAAATGTGAGATCAAAATCTTTAGGCTCAAATACTTGAAAAGTCACTATGAATATGGAAAGATTTGTTTAGATAAACATGTATATTTTTAGATGGAAAATCAAGAGGTAGTGGCAGCTCCCTGGTTCCTTAACAGTATTTGGATTTTCACAAAGAATGAGCAGCACCTGCCCAGCTCAGTGGCTCACGCCTGTAATCCCAGCACTCTGGGAGGCCGAGGTGGGTGGATCACCTGAGGTCGGGAGTTTGAGACCAGCCTGACCAACATGGAGAAACCCCGTCTCTACTAAAAATACAAAAAATCAGCCGGGCGTGGTGGCTCACGCCTGTAATCCCAGCTACTTGGCAGGCTGAGGCAGGAGAAACGCTTGAACCCGAGAGGCGGAGGTTGCAGTGAGCTGAGATTGCGCCACTGCACTCCAGCCTGAGTGACAAGAGCGAAACTCCGTCTCAAAAAAAAA
>NW_016830345.1:5269-12167 GCF_001698545.2 Rhinopithecus bieti
TGACGGAGTTCGCTCTTTGTTGCCCAGGCTGAAGTGCAGTGGCATGCTCTTGGCTCACTATCTCATGCCCTTTTTTTGCTCCCAAATCCCATCCTGTATACTACATGACATACACTCATCCTGTCTCCTTGGGCTCCTCTTGGCTGTGACAGTTGCTCAGACTTTCCTCAGTTTTTTTTTTTTTTGAGATGGAGTCTCGCTCTATGACCCAGGCTGCAGTGCAGTGGCACAATCTTGGTTTACTGCAACCTCTGCCTCCCCAGTTCGAGTGATTCTCCTGCCTCAGCCTCACACGTAGCTGGGATTACAGGCGTGCGCCCCCACACCCGGCTCATTTTTGCACTTTTAGTAGAAACGGGATTTCACCATGTTGGCCAGGCTGGTCTTGAACTCCTGACCTCAGGTGATCCTCCCGCCTTGACCTCCCAAAGTGCTGGGATTACAGGTGTGAGCCACTGCGCCCGGCTGACTTTCCTCATTTTTGATGACCTTGATGGTTTTGAAGAACACGGGTCAAGCATTTTGTACAATGTATCTCCTCCATTGGGGTTTATTGCGTGTTTTCTCATCTAACAAATGGGTTCATGGGTTTTGGAAAGGAAAGTCACCGAGGTAAAATACCATGATCATCACACCATATCAAGGGGACTTACTAGCAACATGACCTGACACGAATGATGTTGACCTTGGTCACCAGAGGTCACTTGACTTTTCTCCCTCTTGCCTTTCTAGGTGGCCATATTTTAAACATAAACTCTAGACCTGAATATATTCTTGAGATAACATTACATGAACCCCAAATGAGGGACAGTCTGCAAAATGACGGGCCTGTACTTTTTAAATTGTGAATTTTTTTTTTTTTGAGATGGAGTCCAGCTCTGTCGCCCAGGCTGGAGTGCAGTGGCCGGATCTCAGCTCACTGCAAGCTCCGCCTCCTGGGTTCACGCCATTCTCCTGCCTCAGCCTCCCAAGTAGCTGGGACTACAGGCGCCCCCCACCACGGTTGGCTAATTTTTTGTATTTTTTTTAGTAGAGACGGGGTTTCACCATGTTAGTCAGGATGGTCTCGATCTTCTGACCTCATGATCCACCCGCCTTGGCCCTCCAAAGTGCTGGGATTGCAGGCATGAGCCACCGCATCCGGCCTAAATTGTGAAATTCTTATGAGGAAAAACACAAGCTGAGTGCATACATGTTCCAGATTAAAGGAACATGTAAACCAAATACAATGGAAACCCTAGACCACACATACACAAACAAGTTATAACTTTATTATTGGGAGATTTGGCCAAATTTGAATATGCAACATAGATTTAGATAACAAGACTGTATCACTGTCGGATTCCCTGATTTTTGTACTTTTGCTGAGGTTATATAGGATATGTCCTCGTCCTTAGATAATATGCACTGAAGTTTTGAGAAATAAAAGAAAATGCATACTTGCAACTTACTCTCAAATGGTTAGGGAAAAAATTAATATTATATATGAGAGAGAAAGAGAGAGAGATGACCTAGCAAATGTTTGCAAAATATTACTATTGGGCTGGGTGCAGTGGCTCACGCCTGTAACCCCAATACTTTGGGAGGCTGAGGCGGGTGGAACACCTGAGGTCAGGAGTTCAAGACTAGCCTGGTCAACAACGTGAAACCCCGTCTCTACTAAAAATACAAAAATTAGCCGGGTGTGGTGGTGCGCGCCTGTAATCCCAGCTACTTGGGAGGCTGAGGCAGGAGAATTGCTTGAACCTGGGAGGTGGAGGTTGCAGTGAGCTGAGATCACACCACTGCACTCCAGCCAGGGTGACAGAGCGAGACTCCATTTCAAAAGAAAAAAAGAAAAATAAAATATTTACAATTGGTCAGTCTGTGTGACTTGCCTACAAGAATCTTTTGCTGTTTTGTTTGTTTGTTTTGGTAAGACGTCTTTAAGTTTGAAGATATTTTAATATAGAAGTAAACAACAGGTATCCTGTAATGGTAACAAGCTGGAAGGAAACTGAGAAACTGTAGACTGTACCCTCTTTGAATAAGAAGGTCAAGAACTTGCTTTTGCCACACAGATGGAGAATGGATTTATATTCAGCCATACTGGACGACAGGACCCAGTCTGGTTTTCTGTACGGCCATTAACGTACTGGGCATTCATTACATACTTTCAGTGTTAGGGACTGAGTTAAGAAAATTCTCATATTGACCACACTGAAAATCCTAACAAGCACGATTATTTCCTTGGTCCAGCTCTTTTATTTCCCAGTGGAGGGCTCTGAGAGCTCAGAGGGCCTATGACTTCACATGTTCAAACAGCAAGCCAGAGGGAGGGTGCCCACTGAATGCGTGGCCTCTGGATGCTAGGAGGACTTATAGAACCATCTGGTTTCCACCATTTCCCCATGGGCTTCCCTAAGCTAAAATGAGTATCATCTAATAAATGCTCTAACCCCCAAATCTGAAGGTAGCAATGTTTAAATTAGAATATTCGATGATCAGCCTGGTGTGGGGGCTCACGCCTGTAATCCCAGCACTTTGGGAGGCTGAGGTGGGCGGATCACTTGAGGTCAGGAGTTTGAGACCAGCCTGGCCAACATGGTGAAACCCTATCTCTATTAAAAATACAAAAAAATTAGCTGGGTGTGGTGGCGGGCGCCTGTAATCCCAGCTACTCAGGAGGCTGAGGCGGGAGAATTGCTTGAACCCGAGAGGCGGAAGTCGCAGTGAGCTGAGATCATGTCACTGCACTCCAGCCTGGGGCACAGAGCATTTCTGTCTTAGAAAAAAAAAAAAAGAATATTTGATGATCAAGAAAACAGTTACCATCCCTTTTTCCCATCAGTCCCGGGCTAGGTGAATAGATTGAACACTTGTGTGTCACACCTTGTGCTGATAATCCGTAAATGTGAGTCTCACTCATTTGTTGACCTTTTTGTACTTTTAGGGGAGAAAGATGACACAGGCTACCTCTAATGTTCTCTCTCAGAGATGACCAGAATTTTGCCAGCGAAGACCTGAGGGTGCACATGTGCTCTATCTAGGCAGATACAATGATCTCTACAACAAGACCAAATGGCTAAACTTCAGCAAATAGTTAAGGGGATTCATTCCTCAGTATTACCAAATAACTCCAGATAGTGATAACAAGTATGACACAGTGAATAAACAGTAAGTATTGACAGCTACCCTGTGTCAGTAACATTCTGTCCCTCTGTACTTGAGGACAGTTAACCCAGGTGACACCGAGTTCATGCTCTGTACGGGACTGTAGCATTTACAGATAGATACATGAGAGGCTGTGCTGGCTGCTGGACTACAATCCTTGGTATTGATGTTCAAGTTCATGCTCTGTTCTGGATTATAGCTATACGTGTTCTCCACTAGGAAAGCTAATTTAGTACCTGTATAAAGTTGTAAGTTAGTATTTTACTAAGTTGTGATTTATTACCTATAATGTCGCTTTTTTTTTTTTTTTTTAAAGACAGTCTTTCTCTGTCGCCCACTTTGGAGTGCAGCGGCACAATCTCAGCTCACTGCCGTCTCTGCCTCTTGGGTTCAAGTGATTCTCCTGCCTCAGCCTCCAGAGTAGCTGGGCACCTGCCATGATGCCTTGCTAATTTTTGTATTTTTAGTACCGACAGGGTTTCACCATGTTGGCCAGGCCGGTCTAGAACTCCTGGCCTCAAGTGATCCACCTGCCTCGGCTGCCCAAAATGCTGGGATTACAGGCGTGAGCCACTGTGCCTAACTCCAAATACTTTTAAATTAAACAACACATATCTTAATAACCCATGAGTCAAAGAAGTAATTAGAAATTAAGAAGGGTTTTTAACTGAATAAAAATGAAAACACAACATATCAACATTTGTGGAACACAGACAAATCTTAGAGATAATAGTTTAGCTTTAAATACTTACATCTTTTTTTTTTAACTTTTATTTTTTATTTTATTTTATTTTATTTTGAGATGGAGTCTCACTCTGTCGCCCAGGCTGGAGTGCAGTGGTGCAATCTCAGCTCACTGCAACTTCCGCCTTCCCGGTTCAAGTGAACCTCTTGCCTCAGCCTCCTGAGCATCTGGGGTTGTTACAAGGGTGCGCCACTATGCCCAGCTAATTTTGTACTTTTAGTAGAGATGGGGTTTCACCATGTTGGCCAGGCAGGTCTTGAACTCCTGATCTCAGGTGATCCACCCGCCTTGGCCTCCCGAAGAATTACAGGCATGAGCCACCACGCCTGGCCATACTTATATCTTTTCTTTTTTGAGACGGAGTCTCACTCTGTCACCCAGGCTGGAGTGCAGTGGCCAGATCTCAGCTCACTGCAAGCTCTGCCTCCCGGGTTCACGCCACTATCCTGCCTCGGCCTCCCAAGTAGTTGGGACTACAGGCACCCGCCACCTCGCCCGGCTAGTTTTTTGTATTTTTTAGTAGAGACGGGGTTTCACCATGTTACCCAGGATGGTCTCGATCTCCTGACCTCGTGATCCGCCGGTCTTGGCCTCCCAAAGTCCTGGGATTACAGGCTTGAGCTACCGCACCCGGCACTTATATCTTTTTTAAAAAGGCAAATGATATTATCATTTGACAGAAAAGGGAAATAGAAGGGCCATTAAACCGTAAATTGATTATTAATCATACCAGTCATCAGGGAAATACACATCAAAATCACAGTAACGCATGTAGGTTGTCACTTCTTATAGGTTGGAAGAAAAAAATGGGACGATACAACCTGTTCGTCAGGCTGTTGGAATTTGGTGGGTCTGTTCATTTGCATGGTGGCATTGGAGGAGAGTTTCAGAAAATAACTGGAGTTGAAACTTGTAGAGATACATGTCTTTGGAGGCATTTTCATACATGCACAAGGAAACTAGAAAAAAATGTGTATTTCAACATTGCAACTGTGAAAAATGGAAACGTTGAGTTTGGGGATGAATGATTAATTGAAAACACAGGATAAGTTACAGAATATGTGGAATATGACACTACAGTTGAATGAATGAACAGGACTTACATCTGTCAGCCTGCATACACTCAGCACAGAATGTCAGAGGAACAGGCAGATTTCTAATTATGGAGAGATGATGCTCAGGCAATGTTCACAGGCACAGAGCAGTGGGGAGAGGTACCATGATCGTAAACATCACGAGGAAGTTGCAGAACAATTTCACCTCTGGAAAGGGGAACAGAGCAACAGACTCAGGAAAGACTTCAGAAGAAGCCTCAATTGTGTTTTGACTTTCTCACTGGAGTCTTTATCTGAAGACATAGGGCAAAATGATAGCCATAAAGAATTTTGTTGACATGCTTTTCTTTTTTCTTCTTTTGAGACAGAGTCTCACTCTGTTGTTCAGGCTGGAGTGCAATGGAGTGATCTTGGCTCACTGCAACCTCTGCCTTCCGGGTTCAAGTGATTCTCCTGCCTCAGCCTCCTGCGTAGCTGGGATTACAGGCAGGCACCAACACACCTGGCTAATTTTTGTATTTTTAGTAGAGATGGGCTTTTGCCATGTTGGCCAAGCTGGTCTCAAACCCCTGACCTCAAGTGATCTGCTCACTTCAGCCTCCCAAAGTGCTAGGATGACAGGCCTGAGCCACCGTGCCCAGCCTGTTTACATGCTTTTCTATATGTGTGAGACATTTCATAATAAAATGAATAGATAAAACCTAAATATGGCTCCACACGGGCACTGGCAGATTGGCTGGGATCGGCTCCTAAGATCTCATCTCCAGCATCTGGTTTGGGTTCTTTCCATGTCTGGCAGGAATCTCTGGAGCTGGAAGAATCAGTTCCACTGTGGCCCAAAGTGAGGCCTCTGAGGAGCTGACCTGGGAGAAGATGTCAGTGTCCCCCAAGGGCTGGGACCAGGGCCGTGGATAGTGAAAGAGGACTTAGGAAGAAAGTGGTCAGACAGGCAGTTAGGGTGAGTCCTTGGTAAAACTCCTTCAAACGAAGAACAGCCTGAAAATCCGGCTGCAGGCCCCAGATAAGAAAGAGCTCACATCAGCAAAATTTCTTCAGACCAAGAACAGCCTGAATATCAAGCGGCAGCCCCTGGATAAGAAACAGCCCACGTCCTTGAATGGAAACGTCTACTCTGTGAACCTAGATGAACAAATTCCATTCCTTTTTTGGACACATTTTCCTCCCTTTGATACACGTTTGTCTCATTTCACATGCTTCCTCCGGATTGGTCCTTACCTTTCACCTATTTTACATATACCTATCTTTGTGTGATTGGCTGTGGGCCAAATCCTCATTTGCATAAAGTGTAACATCACTCAGCCTCTAATTGACTCTTTTCACTGTTGTGTGTCTTCCTGAGTGGCCCACAGACCAGTCAGCACACTCCTCCCACTTTCCAGTTCTCAAAACCACTGAACTTAGCCCTGCAGCCAGCAACTCTTTGTCGGGTCTCCTCCCCTTGTTGAGAGCTTTTCTGTCACTTCCACTTGATAAATCCCACTCTGCCTTACTCAGTCTCCAGTGTCGATGTTTCTTATTCTTCTTGGTTGTGGGACAAGAACCTGGAGCTTGCTGGCGGTGGGAGTAAAAGAGCTATAACAAACATTCTCTCCCACTTACTGAACATCAATAGTGAAAAAGCTGCAACAGGGATGGGTGCGGTGGCTCATGCCTGTAATCTCAGCACTTTGGGAGGCCGAAGCAGGTGGATCACAAGGTCAAGAGATCAAGACCATCCTGGCCAACATGGTGAAACCCCGTCTCTACTGAAAATACAAAGATTAGCTGGGCATGGTGGCACACACCTGTAGTCTTAGCTACTCGGGAGACTGAGGCAGGAGAATCACTTGAACCTGGGAGGCAGAGGTTGCAGTGAGCCAAGATCATGCCACTGTACTCCAACCTGGTGACAGGGCGAGACTCCAAAAAGAAAAAAAAAAAAAAA
>NW_016830345.1:12764-14740 GCF_001698545.2 Rhinopithecus bieti
AAAAAAAATTTGATGATCCAAGAAGACAGTTACCATCCCTTTTTCCCATCAGTCCCGGGCTGGGTGAAGAGATTGAGCACTTGTGTGTCACACCTTGCGCTGATAATCCATAAATCTGAGCTTCTCTCATTTGTTGACCTTTTCGTACTTTTAGGGGAGAAAGATGACACAGGCTGCATCTAATGTTCTCTCTCAGAGGTAACATTCTTGCTCTCTTGCCCAGGCTGGAGTGCAGTGACGTGATCTCGGCTCACAGCAACCTCCACCTCCCGGGTTCAGGCGATTCTCCTGCCTCAGCCTCCTGAGTAGCTGGGATGACAGGTGCCCGCCACTGTGCCAGGTTAATTTTTTTGTATTTTTAGTAGAGACGGGGTTTCACTGTGTTAGCCAGGATGGTCTCGATCTCCTGACCTCGTGATCTGCCTGCCTCGGCCTCCCAAAGTGCTGGGATTACAGGAATGAGCCACCGCGCCCGGCCTCTTTTTTTTTTTTTTTATGGTGAAAAGATATACGTATATGTAGAATTAGCCAGCTGGACTCAGTTTAGATGATCCCAATTTTGCTGGCAACATCCAAAGCATTGTAACCAGGAGTCGGTTGAACATGTGCCTTCTCTCCGTCAGGCTGAATCAGAGCTTCTTCACAGCCTATTTGATCTGGTGCTTTGTTAGCTTTAACATCTATAATAAAGGCAAGCGTCCTGTTGTCGTGTGTCTACTTCATGGCCGACTCTGGTTGGCGGAAACTTGATGATCGCAGAGTGGTCAAGCTTGTTTCTCCAGGGAGCGCTCTTCCGAGGATCTTTGCGCTGCCTCCAGAGTCGCGCTGTCTTGGGCCGCTGGAAGGTGGGTGACATGTGGATCTTTTTTTTTTTTTATTTTATTTTTGTGGCTGTGGATGTCTTTCAACACTGCCTTCTTGTCCTTCAAAGCCTTCGCTTTGGCTTGGGCTTAGGAGGGGCAGGAGCTTCCTTTGCTTTCGGCACCATCTTGTGAAAAGGGTCCATTCGGGTTTATTCTTATTTTAATTTATTTTAAGTTCTGGGATACCTGTGCAAGACGTGCAGGTTTGTTACTTAGGTAAATGTGTGCCATCGTGGTTTGCTGCACCTATCAACCCATCACCTAGTAATAAGCCCAGCATGCATTAGCTATTTATCCTGATGCTCTCCCTCCCCCACAAACACCCAACAGGCCCCAGTGTGTGTTGTTCCTCTTCCTGTGTCCTTGTGTTCTCACAGTCCAGCTCCCACTTAGAAGTGAGAACATGCGGTGTTTGGTTTTCTGTTCCTGTGTTAGTTCGCTAAAGCATTCTGCTTTATTCTATTGGTTAAAACCTAGTGTACTGCTGACACAGAGAGATAAAAACAGACCCAGTCCCTGAGGCCTCCCCAGCCCCCAAACTTCCTGGGGAGACAGATGAGAACCCAGGCTACTTCAAAGTAGTGGATGAGGACACGGAAGGACTGGAAGAAGCTCTACCCAAGCCTAGGAGAGGGTACCTATCCTAGACCAAATCTTCTACCTCAGCCTCAGCACTGTGGACACTTGGGGCTGGATGATTCTTTCTTGTCGGGGGCTATCCTGGGCGCTGTAGGATGGTTAGCAGCATCCCTGGCCTCTACCCACCACATGCCACTAGCAGCACCTTCTCCAGCTGTGACAACCAAAAAAAATGCCCCTGGTTGTCCAGGTGTGATGGCTCATGCCTGTAATCCCAGCACTTTGGGAGGCCGAGGTGGGTGGATCATTTGAGGTCAGGAGTTCGAGACCAGCCTGGTCAACATGGTGAAACTCCATCTCTACTAAAAATACAAAAAATTAGCCAGGCCTGGTGGCAGATGCCTGTAATCTCAGGTACTCGGGAGGCTGAGGCAGGAGAAACACTTGAACCCAGGAGGTGGAGGTTTCAGTGAGCCGAGATCATCTCACCGCACTCCAGTCTGGGTGACAGAGTGAGACCCTGTCTTAAAAAAA
>NW_016830346.1:0-1882 GCF_001698545.2 Rhinopithecus bieti
GGGAAGCTCGGCTCTTGAGACAGGAGTCTTGCTGATGCCCCTGGTCGAATAAACCCCTTCCTTAACTCGGTGTCTGAGGAGTTTTGTTTGCGGCTCATCCTGCTACATTTCTTGGTTCCCTAACCAGGAAGCGAGATGACTGGTGGATGGTTGAGGCAGCTCCTTAGGTGGCTTAAGCCTGCCTCGTGGAACATCCCTGAGTGGGACCCCAAGCAGCCCGAGCGACGCGGATCCTGAGAGCACTCCCGGGTAGGCATTTGCCCTGGTGGGACGCCTCGCCAGAGCAGTGTGTGGCAGGCCCCTGTGGAAGATCAAAGCAGTGGCTGAACACCTGGAAGGAACGGGCACTTGGAGTCTGGACATCTAAAACTTGCTAAGACTAGTCTTTGAAACTTGCCAACTCTGAGTGGAAGCGTGGCCTGATCACCCATGGTGTGCCTTTATTGGCACTTTGGTTTTGGTTTTGACTTGGTTTGAATTGCTTGACAGGATTGGTTTTGGGAACTTGCCTACTCCATTGGAGTGGAAGTGTTGCCTGATCACCCACAGTGTGCCTGTACCGGCACTTTGGTTTTGTTTTGACTTGACTTGGCTTGCTTGATACTTTGGTTTTGGTTTTGACCTGGCTTGGATTTCTGGATACTCTGATTTTGGTTCTGATTTTGGTTTTGTGCAAACTACAAAAGTGTACGTGTGCCCTTTTTACCCGTTCTCTGTTTTGTGGTGTGCATGTGGTGTGAGCGTGTTGTTTTGTCTTGAAGAAGCATAGGTCAGGCACAAATAAGTCCACCCTACTAGGAACTATGTTGAAAATTTTGAAAAAAGCATTTAAAGGAGACTATGGAGTACTATGACACCAGGAAAACTTAAAACTTTGTGTAAGAGTCTGGCCAGCATTAGAGGTAGGTTGGCCATTAGAAGGAAGCCTGCCTGGGCTGGGCATGGTGGCTCACGCCTGTAATCCCAGCACTTTGAGAGGCCAAGGTGGGTGGATCACGAAGTCAGGAGATCGTGACTATCCTGGCTAACGCAGTGAAACCCCGTCTCTACTAAAAATTCTAAAAAATTAGCCACGCGCAATGGCGGGCACCTGTGGTCCCAGCTACTAGGGAGGTTGAGGCAGAAGAATGGCATGAACCCAGGAGGTGGAGCTTGCAGTGAGCTGAGATAGCACCACTGCACTCCAGCCTGGGCGACAGAAAGAGACTCCGTCTCAAAAAAAAAAAAAAAGAAGGAAGCCTGGACATGTCCATTGTTTCAAAGGTATGGCACAAGGTAACCTATAAGCCAAGGAACCCAGACCATTTCTGTACTTAGACACTTGGTTACAGCTGGTTTTAGACCCCCTGCCCCCAACACACAGTGGTTTAGAGAACAGCAGCATAAGGGGCTGGCAGAGGCAAGGGAAGATCAGCAGAGAGAAAGAAAAGAGAGACAGAGAGGAAAAGAGGCAAAGAGAGAGAGAAAGAGACAGAGAGGAAGAGACAGACAAAGAGGGAGTCAAGGAGAGAGAGAGAAAGAGAATGGCAGAGAGAGAATGGCAGAGACAGAGAAGAGATGAAGGCAAAAGGAAAGTCAGAGAGAAACAAAGTCAAAGACAGAAAGAGAGATATACAAGTAGTTAAAAAAAAAAAAAAAAAAGAAGTGTACCTTATTCCCTTGAAAGTCAAGGTAAATTTAAAACCTATAATTAATAATTGAAGGTATTCTCTGTAACCCTATAACCCTCCAATACCACTTTGTTGTCAGTGTAAACAAGGGCATATCCCGAAAGCACTGAGGCTTTCCTATCAAAAATCCTTAACCCAGTAACTCATGGATGGCCCAAATGCATTCAATCTGTAGTGGCAACTGTTTTGCTAACAAAAAGAAAAAGAAAAAA
>NW_016830347.1:0-930 GCF_001698545.2 Rhinopithecus bieti
ATGTCCTGTCCCTTTTTTTCCCTGAATTACCCTTTTTCTAAAAAAAAATAAATTGAGCTGGACACAGTTGTTCACGCTGTAGTCCCAGCACTTTGGGAGGCTGAGGCAGGTGAACACCTGAGGTCAGGAGTTTGAGACCAGCCTGGTCAACATCGTGAAACCCCGTCTCGACTAAAAATACAAAACATTAGCCAGACGTGGCCTACGCACCTGTATTCCCAGCTACTCGGAAGCCTGAGGCAGAAGAATCGCTTGAACCTGGAAGGCGGAAGTTGCAGTGAGCCAAGATCATGCCATTGCACTCCAGCCTGGGCAACAAGAGTGAAACTCTGTCTCAAAAAAAAAAAAATTGAGACAGGGTCTTACTCTGTTGCCCAGAGTATCAAGCCTATCAAGGCTCACTGTAACCTCAAACTCCTGGGCACGAGGGATCCTCCTGTCTCAGCCTCCTGAATAGCTGGGACTACAGGCATGTGCCACCCTGCCCAGATGAGATTTTAAATTTTATTTTATTTATTTATTTTTTTGAGACAGAGTCTCGCTCTGTTGCCCAGGCTGGAGTGCTGTGGCGCGATCCCGGCTCATTGCAAGCTCTACCGCCCGGGTTCACGCCATTCTCCTGCCTCAGCCTCCCAAGTAGCTGGGACTACAGGCGCACGCCTGGCTCATTTTTTGTATTTTTAGTAGAGACAGGGTTTCACCGTGTTAGCCAGGATGGTGTCAATCTCCTGACTTTGTGATTCGCCCGCCTCAGCCTCCCAAAGTGCTGGGATTACAGGCGTGAGCCACCACGCCCAGCTGAGATTTTTTTATTTTATTTATTTATTTATTTTTGAGACGGAGTCTCGCTTTGTCGCCCGGGCTGGACTGCAGTGGCCAGATCTCAGCTCACTGCAAGCTCCGCCTCCCAGGTTCCCGCCATTCTCCTGG
>NW_016830348.1:0-1424 GCF_001698545.2 Rhinopithecus bieti
CAATAGCCTCAATGGGCTCCCATATGTCTGTTTGCAGATTCTGCAAAAAAGACTGGCTTCCCAGCTGCTGAATCAAAAGAAAAAAATAACCCACCAAGATGAATCCATGCATCAAAAAGCAGTTTCATAAATAGCTTTCTATTTATGAAGTGTTTATCTGAGGATATTCAGTTTTTCCCCATAGACATAAATGGGCTCTCAAATATCTCTTCTCAGATTCTACAAAAAGAATGTTTCCAACTTGCTGAACCAAAAGAAAGGTTTAAAACTGTGAGATGAATCCACACATCACAAGGCAGTTTCACAGATAGCTTCTTTCCAGATTTTATCTGAAGATAATCAAGGTTTTCCTTATAGGCTCCTTAATGTCCCTTCACATGTTCTACACAGAATATTTATAACATGCTGAATCAAAAGAAAGCTTTAACTCTGTGAGATGAATACCTACATCACAATGCAGTTTCACAGATAGTTTCTAGGTTTCATCTGGGGTTACTTGGTTTTTCACCACAGCCCTCAATGGACTCCCAAATGTTTCTCCACAGATTCTAAAAAACAGTGTTTCCAACCTGCTAAATCAAAATAAAAGTTTAACTCTGTGAGATGAAACCAACATCACAAACAGTTTAACAGACATCTTCTTTGTGGTTTTCATCTGGGGATGATCCAATTTTCTCCATGGCCTTAATGTCCCTTTGTAGAAGTCCCTTCACAGATTCTACAAACAGAGTGTTTCCAACCTGATGAATCAAAAGAAATTTTGAACTCCATGAGATGAAATCCATACCTCACAAAGCAGTTTCATAGACAGCTTCTTCCTAGTTTGTATATTGGGAAATTTTATTTTCCCCATAGGCCTCAATGTCCTCCTACATGTCCCTTCATTTATTCTCCAAAAATAGTGTTTTCAACCTACTGAATCAAAGGGAAGTTTTAACTCTGTAAGATGAATCTACACATCTCAAAACAGTTTTACAGATAGCTTCATTCTAGTTTTATCTGGGGATATTTTGTTTTCACCTGGGCCACTATAGGGTCCAAAATGTTCATTTGCAGATTCTACAAAAAGAGTGTTTCCAACCTGCTTAGTCAAAAGAAAACTTTAACTCTGTGAGATGAATCCACAAATCTCATAGCAGTTTCAGTGATAGATAGTTTCTAGTTTTATCTGTGGATATTCAGATTTTCCTGAATATCCTCAATGGGCTATGAAATGTCCCTTAGCAGATGCTCCAAAACAGTGTTTCCAACCAGCTGAATAAAAGGAAGGGTTTAACTCTCTGAGATGAATTCACACATCACAAAGTGTTTCCCAGATAGCTTCTTTCTAGTTTTAATCTGGGGATAGTTTTTTTCTGATATGCCACAATGGTCTCCAAAATGTCCCTTTGCAGATTCTACAAAAAGAGTGTTTCTAACCTGCT
>NW_016830349.1:0-331 GCF_001698545.2 Rhinopithecus bieti
GTAAATATCCTCAGATAAAAACTAGAAAAAAGCTTTCTTACAAACTGCTTTGTGATGGTTTAATTCATCTCACAGAGTTACACCTTTATTTTCATTGAGCACTTTGGTAGCACTGTTTTGGGGAATCTGCAAAAGGATTTTCTGGAGCTCATAGAAGCCTATTGTGAAAAAGACAATATCTTCACATAAAACTGGGGAGAAGGTTTTGAGAAACTGTTTTGTGATATGTGTATTCACCTCATATTCACCTCAGTAGAGATAAACCATTTTGTTGATTGAGTAGTTTTTTATCACTGTTTTGTGGTGTCTGAGAAGAGATATTTGGGAGCGT
>NW_016830350.1:0-1879 GCF_001698545.2 Rhinopithecus bieti
TGGCGCATCTCGGGTCCTCAGACTGCCGGAGCTGGGAGACCCGAGAGCGGCTCAGCTGCTCTTCCTCACTTCTGTGCCAAGAGGGAAAAGAAGCGCCGCGTTGCTTTGGCGGAGAAACGCCTCCTGGAAGAAGGGGCCTGACCCTGGAACTGCCGTGTCGGCACCTTTCTTCCAACCGCAGCCCGCCAGGCGCAAACGCGAAGTCCCTGGAAACGCAGCTTGAAAAGAGAGGCGGCCCTGCAGGCTCCCGGGCGCTCCGGGCTCCGCGCGGCCCTCGGCGCACTCGCAGCAGAGGGATGGGGACCGCGCCGAGGCTCCGGGCCCCCCGGGCAGGCCGCGTGCTCAGGACGCAGCCGGGGCCGGCCCATCGCAGGCGACAGCTCCCCAGCTCCCTGTGGCGGGCCACGCCGCCACCCCTTGGAGGCTCCCCCCGGGAGCCTGAGCGCTGGATGCCAAGTGTGGGATGGTGAGGCTGCGTCCTCCGAGGTAGGTCAGACAGCCCAGAATGTCTGCTTTGGAACGGAAAGGCCGCCCCGTGTATGTCACTGATACTCGGCTGGTCAGTAAAGCAGGACATGGAAGCTGTAGGTACATTGATACTCCTCACTCGCAATTCAATAGAGCTATTTCACTAGTAGTTCAAAGAAAATGTGGCCGGGCGCGGTGGCTCACGCCTGTAATCCTAGCACTTTGGGAGGCCCAGGCGGGTGCATCGTTTGAGGTCAGGAGTTCGAGACCAGCCTGACCAACATGGTGAAACCCCGTCTCTAATAAAAATACAAAAAGTAGCCGGGCGTGATGGGGGCGCCTGTAGTCCCCCAGCTACTTGGGAGGCTGAGGCAGCAGAATCGCTTGAACCCGGGAAGCGGAGGTTGCAGTGAGGCGAGATGGTGCCACTCTACTCCACCCTGGGCGACGGAACACGACTCTGTCTCTCTCCTCTCTCTCTCTCTCTCTCTCTCTCTATATATATATAGGCATATTTTTCAACCATCACAGCTAATAATAGTCATAACAAATAATTATATCATTTATTCATTTATCTGCAAGACTTTTATTTTATTTTATTTTTTGAGACAGAGTTTCACTCTGTCACCCAGGCTGGAGTGCAGTGGCACGATCTTGGCTCACCACAAGCTTTGCCTGCTGGGTTCACCCCATTCTCCTGCCTCAGCCTCCCAAGTAGCTGGGACTATAGGCGACCCCCACCACGCCCGGCTAATTTTTTTCTCTTTTGTATTTTTAGTAGAGACAGGGTTTCACCGTGTTAGCCAGAATGGTCTCGATCTCCTGACCTGGTGATCTGCCCACCTCGCCCTCCCAAAGTGCTGAGATTACAGACGTGAGCCACTGCACCCGGCCAAGACTATCATATTTTAAATGCTGCTGCTTCTCCTGATGTTAGAAACAGTGTCTTTTTTTTTTTTTTAACCATATTCGCCAGTAATATAAGTCTATTGGAGAAATTTTTACTGTAGTGTATTTATTTTTTTGAGAAGGTCTTGCTCTGTTACCCAGGCTGGAGTGAGTGAAGCAGTCACAGCTCACTGCAGCCTCAGCCTCCCAGGCTCAAACCATTCTCCCACCTCAGCCTCCCCCCACCTCAGTCTCCCTACTAACTGGGACTACAGGCAAGCACCCCTGTGCTTGGCAATTTATTTTATTATTTTATTTTATTATTTTTTGTAGAGGCAAGATCTCACTCTGTTGCCCATGCTGGTCTTGAACTCCTGGGCTTAAGCAATCCTCCACCTCAGCCTCCCAAAGTGCTGAGATTACAGATGTAAACATACACTGTATTTATTTTTAATAAATTTATTGTTATATATTTATTTATTTATATGTATTTATAAATTTATTTATTTTAATATATTATAAA
>NW_016830351.1:0-797 GCF_001698545.2 Rhinopithecus bieti
AAAGCTAGCACTAAACTATAGACTTAAACAACTAAGAATGAATTTTAAACTCATATTGTTACCTGGATAGTTAGAACTTAAAATCAGATGATTAAAAGGAAGGAATATTGAATAACTCTCTTTTATTTTAATACATGAAAAAACTCTTAAATTATCATGTAAATTGTATATTTAAGTTTCCAATACTTTTATATCGTTGAAATTTATTTATCAATGAGTATGTGTAATGGCTTAAATAGGCAAAATAGTTTTTTTCTTTCAATGTAATATTTAAATTGAAAATTGAGAATACCATCTCTTTTACATGGTTAGGCAAACAGAATTTTTAAAAATCAGTTTGACAACCTTAATAAAAAGCACAACTAAAATATACATTCAGATAGCCATGTTATCAATAACCTAGTCCCAGTCAAAGAACATCTAATTAAAAATATATATATATTTCAATGGGTTTTGCGGAAAAGGTGGTGTTTCATTACATGAATAAGTTCTTTAGTAGTCATTTCTGAGATTTTGGTGCACCCATTTCTGTACCTAGTGTATAGTCTTTTATCCCTTATACCCCTTCCATCCTTTCCCCAGAGTCCCCAAAGTCCATTGTATCATTCTTATGCCAATGCGTCCTCATAGCTTAGTTCTTACTTGTGAGTGAGAACATACAATGTTGATGTTTGGTTTTCCATTCTTGAGGTACTTTGCTTAAAATAACAGTCTCTAATTCCATTCAAGTTGCTGCAAATGCCGTTATTTCATTCCTTTTTATGGCTGAGTAGTATTCCATTATGTATATATAAAAT
>NW_016830352.1:0-1459 GCF_001698545.2 Rhinopithecus bieti
TGAGACGGAGTCTCGCTCTGTCTCCTAGACTGGAGTGCAGTGGCCCGATCTCAGCTCACTACAACCTCCGCCTCCCAGGTTAAAGCGATTCTCTTGCCTCACCTTCTTGAGTAGCTGGGACTACAGGCATCCACCACCACTCACGGCTAATTTTTGTATTTTTAGTAGAACAGGGTTTCACCATATTGGCCAGGCCGGTCTTGAACTCCTGACCTTGTGATTCACCCGCCTCAGCCTCCCAAAGTGCTGGGATTACAGACTTGAGCCACTGTGCCCGGCCAAATTTTTGCATTTTTAGTAGAGACAGGGTTTTACCATGTTGGCCAGGCTGGTCTCGAACTCCTGACCTCAGGTGATCCTCCCACCTCGGCCTCCCAAAGTGCTAGGATTACAGGTGTGAGCTGCTGCACCCGGCCTTCTTATAAAATTTAACGTGTGTGTATATATAGAGTCCCACTTCTAGTCATTTACCCTCGAGAAACGATAACATATGTTCATACAAAGACCCAGCCTGGGCAATATGGTGAAACCTCCTCTCTACAAAAATTTTTTTTTAAATGCAGCCGTAAAAAATAATGAGTTCATGTCCTTTGCAGGGACATGGATGATAAAGCTGGAAACCATCATTCTCAGCAAACTAACACAGGAACAGAAAACCAAACACCGCATATTCTCACTCATATGTGGGAGTTGAACAATGAGAACACATGGACCCAGGGACATCACACAGTGGGGCCTGTCAGGGGTTGGGGAGGCAAGGAGAGGGAGAGCATTAGGACAAATACCTAATGCATGCGGGGCTTAAAACCTGAGCTGAGACCGTGTCACTGCACTCCAACCTGGGTGACAGAGGGAGACTTCATCTGCAAAACAAAACAAAAAGTTTTTTACCTCTGACTTCTTTTTGGTACTTAACTTGATAAGTGTTCGCAGCTCTCCCTAGAGGAAGGTCATACAATTGTCACCCACAACTTTTTAGGTGAGTGAACAGTCAGAGGAGTTGAGCAACTTGCTCAAGGCCACACAGGGGCTAGGTGGTGAGGCAGAGACGTGACCTTGGGCCACTGACTGAAGACCCGTGTGCTGGGAGCCCATGTCACACCATGTGTGGAATTAGGCCTCTGGGGTGGGACTCCGCTGCCTGCCAAGTAGTTTTGGGGCTGCTGATGGGAACTTGGAACTTGCTCCTCTTTACTAGAGCCTTCCAGAGCCAATGCCTGCCTCCCTCGTCCCAGGAAGGAACAGCTTTAGCAGGGCACTCCCAGCTGGGCGGGGCTGCGGAGGGACTCCCTGGGCATCCCGGAAGTTGCCCGGGCCCCTGGACAGCGATGGTGCAGGTCACCTTCTCCCCTGACGATGATGGACAATGACCTGTGTCTCGTCATTCCACTCCATTTTTTTTTTCTTTTTTTGAGACCGAGTCTTGTTCTGTCGCCCAGGCTGGAGTGCAGTGGCGCTA
>NW_016830353.1:0-1424 GCF_001698545.2 Rhinopithecus bieti
TATAAATTGTCTAATTGGAGAAAATGACTAAAACTGAAATTAACAAAATGAAAAGACTCAAATATAATTAGGTATTAACTTAAAATCAAGGAAACTCTATAAAGGCAGGTTATTTTACTAGAACAGAATTCTTTTCTACCATAAATAATGTTCTAAAGCAATATTTTATTTCCCCTTTGACACATGAATGTATTTCACATATAATCATGGTTGGAATATTGCTTTGGTGGAGGAGAATGTATTCCTATATATATTTATTTTAAAAAGATTGTAAATTGTGAACACTTCCTATCACAAGAATTTTGTGAATTCAATTAGGGGAATGGTATAATATATTCTCAATATAAAAATTATCTTTTGTGGAGGCAAATAATTTACATTTGGGAGCTGAATATCTATCTGATGAAAGATATGTTAATTTGGGTCTTAGGGAGAACAAAGAGAGTCACCAAAGGGCGTTGTGTGGCCTCTTCTCTGACCCCATTGTCTCTCAGAAATACCAGCCTGGTGTTGAAGTACCCATCACAGAGATTATGAATGAAACCCCGTTTTACTGGGCTCTTCCTAAAAATAGCCATTTTTATTTAAAACTGGACAATCAGAGTTACTCAAAGATCAGCTGCCTCAAACAAACTTAGTCCACTTAGAAAGTTTAAGACAGGAAGGAATGGAGGTAACCCAAATTCTAAGTATCAAACTCTCTCTTCTCCCTGACTCCAGTAAAATAAAATTTTGATCAAAGTTTATCTGAGTCAGAATCTTTTTTTTTTATGAAAAACTCCCTTCTAGAGAAAAAAATGCCATCACTTAAAATGTTTAAGTAATTTTCTGATTAACTTGCACAGAATGAAGATTTGTTCTGAGAAACTATTTACCTAGTGAACTATTTATGTATCTAGTGATCTATCTAATGAACTTTAAACTTTTAAAGCCATAAACTAAAATGATTTTCTAATTCCTCTCTTTTTCTAAATGAAATGCACCTACCATGAGGAAATCTTTGAATTGGCCTCCCTCAGCACTGTTTCTCAAACTCTCTCTGGTGAAGGGGCATTAATTAATTTATTAATTAGTATCACTATTTCCAAACTATTGTCACTCATACTTTGTTTTTTGAGACAGAGTCTCGCTCTGTCACCCAGGCTGGAGTGCAGTGGTATGATCTCCGTTCACTGCAACCTCAGCCTCCCGGGTTCAAGCAATTCTCCTGCCTTAGCCTCCTGAGTACCTGGGATTACAGGTACATGCCATCACACCTGGCTAATTTTTGTATTTTTAGTAGAGATGGGGTTTCACCATGTTGGTCAGGCTGGTCTCGAAATTCTGACCTCGTGATCTGCCTGCTTTGGTCTCCCAAACTGCTGGGATTACAGGCATGAGCCCCGTGCCCAGCCCATCACTGATGCTTTTATAAAATGCAAAAA
>NW_016830354.1:0-1878 GCF_001698545.2 Rhinopithecus bieti
AAAATTAAAAAAAAAAAATATTAGGCAGACATGGCGTTCACCTGTGGTCCCAGCTACTGAGACCTGAATAGCTGAGAAAGCTGAGGTGGGAGGATCACTTGGGCCCGGGAGGTTGAGGCCACAGTGGGCTGTGATTGTAACACTGCACTCTAGCCTGGGTAACAGATAAGACCCTGTCTCACAAAAAAAAAAAAAAAAAAAAAAGACTGGGCGCGGTGGCTCACGCCTATTATCCCATCATTTTGGGGAGGCCGAGGTGGGCGGATCACCTGAGGTCGGGAGTTTGAGACCAGCCTGGCCAACATGGAGAAACTCCATCTCTACTAAAAATACAAAATTAGCCAGCCACGGTGGTGAATGCCTGTAATCCCAGCTACTCAGGAGACTGTGGCCGAAGAATCACTTGAACCTGGGCGGCGGAGGTTGCAGTGAGCTGAGATCGTGCCAGTGTACTCCAGCCTGGGCAACAAGAGCAAAACTCCATCTCAAAAAAGAAAAAAAAAAAAAGCCACACGTTTGAGATCAGATCACTGGTAGGGGGTAGTGGGGAAGACCCATAAAAATGGCGAGCTCAATACTTAACAGCTCTGGATATATAAACTTTCCAAAACCAGATGCGGCTTCCAATGCGGCCTGAGTGTCACAGAGCTTAGTGGGTTAAGGTTCCTTTGACACAGACCTTACCACAGCCCTGGCCCACACAGGCTTATGGTTTAATGGGGCAGTTTAAGAGTCAGATTGACCTGGGTACAAACTCCAACTACAGTATAACTTCGACAGTATCCCCTCCGTAAAGTAGACGTTAAAAAACAAAACAAAAAAAACAAACCAACCAACCCTTTCTCACAGGGCTAAGAGGATGAAATGAGATGATGGAGGCAAAAACGTCTAGAATAACGGTCTAGCACCTAATAGGCACTAATATGTTCATCTCCCTCTCCCTTCCTTCTTCAGCCAAAAACCCCAAGCCTTTTCTCCCAACACGAATTAATAGTAACTCCCACTCTATTCCAGACTTACATAATTAATGTTTTGAACTTAAGTGCAGGATTTTACACTTAGACCTATTAGATTTCTTCTTGAGATAAGTACATGTTCAACATTGCTCCATGTCAAGTAATTTTAAAAGCTAAAACTAAAACAATTTTTTAAAGTCAGTAGGGCATAAATATAGTATAGTCATAGAATGAAATGTTACTCAGATCCTTAAAATTATGGTTTTAAATAATTTTTACGACTTGTACTATTACCCATTAGATAGCATTCAGCAGGGAAAAAAACAGGGTAGAGTATAATTGCAATTATGCTAAAATATATAGATTTGCACGAACACAAATTTGGAAGGACATTCACCTAAATACCAGCCACCCCGAATTATAGTATTATGTATCATTTTGTTTTTTCCTTTATGGCTTTCTTTATTTTCCAGGGTTTCTACAATGTCCGTGTATTAATTTTAAGAGAGAAATATTTTTAAACTTCATCTTTCTACTTAATGGCAGCACTCCAGTCAATTGAGATGATTATGAACCCTGGTTCTATCAACCAATGTTTGCTACCCTCAACGCCCATAGAAATGAGAAACAGGGCCGGGTGCGGTGGTTCACTCCTGTAATCCCAGCACTTTGGGAGGCCAGGGCAGGCGAATAGCCTGAGGTCAGGAGTTTGAGAGCAGCCTGGCCAGCATGGTGAAACCCCATTTCTACTAAAAATACAAAAATTAGCCAGGCATGGTGGCAGGTGCCTGTAATCCCAGCTACTTGGGAAGCTGAGGCAGGAGAATCGCTTGAACCCAGGAGGCGGAGGTTGCAGTGAGCCGAGATGGCGCCATTGCACTCCGGCCTGGGCAGCGAGACTTCGTTCCAAAAAAAAAGAAAT
>NW_016830355.1:0-3316 GCF_001698545.2 Rhinopithecus bieti
CATTGTTTGAAAATACATATTGCTTTAAAAGGGCTTATTTTGACATTACAGAAAAACAGATTAAGTTGAATTATGAGTCACAGAGTTGTAAGAGGCTAGCAATTTGATAAACATGCTATTTTGTGGATAATGTTCATTATTAATGTTTGCTTGCATGACAGTAAATACACTAGATATTAGTTAAAGTAACTCATCTTTGTAAGACATTAACAATTCTATGCTTTTTGTGATAGAAAATTAGATGGTATTATTTTACATTTTAATTGTGCTGATGACCTCATTTCAACCTGGTATTTATTTGGCTTGTCAAAACATTGTATCCAGAGAACAGACTATATTGATGTTGTTCAGATCTTCAGAGCATTATCTGCAGTTTTTTAATGGGATACACCAATACCTCTGGATATTCAACACCTTTCTTCCAGGGAGCTTAAAAACGTTATAAATATTATCTCATGGACTCTTCCTGCGTTTCTAGGAGATAGGCAGGGATGGAAAATTTTAGAAGACAATAAAGAAACAAAAAAAATTTAAGAGGAAAACATCTATTAAAAGTCTTGATGCTTGAAATCACTGAAACTTTTAATTATATCAAAGCATTTACTACTCAAAATATTTCAACTTTGGAATGTTCCATCTCCTCTGAAGATCAGATTTGTACCATGCCACGCTCTGGGAAAGTTCTTTCTGTTTCAGGAATTCTCCTAGAGGCTGACATGGCTTGAGACTGAGGCCAAGAAAACTCTGAAGATTGGCTCCATACTTTATTTTGTTATAGGTTGTTCAAGTGTCGTTAATGATGACTTACAATGAATTAGTCATACTACAATTTGATTAAATGTTAGGCACAGCTTTTTTTAAGATGGGAAAATACTATTTAATCATTTAGGATAATTGTGAAGATTGAAACAGAACTCTGGTGAAACTCATAAATCAAGGTGAATGTCATTTTCAAATTCCGAGGTCTTCATGACTTAGAGTGGAAAATCTGCTCATTGATTCTTAAAGGATCCTTTGACTGAAATCGTTAGTCCTATAGTAAATATTAGTGAACATTTTGTAAACTCATTCTACTCTTAGTAGTGAATAAAAGTGAATCGTGCTTTTTCCATCTAGTGGGTTTGTGGAGTCAAGAATATGTAGCACATTTTTAAAAAATGTAACAGGAAATAATATAGGTAAAAGCATAGAATATTCATTTTTGTCGTGTAAGAAGAAAGGAATCCTTAATCCTAGGATTTATTCAAAAAAGCAATCAAGCAATTCACTGGATTTCACATACAAAATGTAAACAAGTGTCACTCTTATTCTTGGTCACATGATATGTGATTTATTATATAATATTTTGAATCCACAATTTATAGACCAGGCATTGAGACTGGTGTTTTCCATACTGAATAGTGAAATTATATTTTGCAACACATGTGCTTTCAAAACACAGACTGTCAGCCAAATATCATATCTCTGGTAGTCATTTATAATGATTTGAAAAACAGTTAGAGGTGTTTAGGATTTGTCTAGTGGTTCCCTGGTAGGAAAGATGGGATTGCCCAGTCATACTAAATGTGTAAGTAAGTATCTCTTCGGATTTTAACAACCTTTCAGATTTTTTTTTTTTTTTTTTTTTTTTTTTTTTGGACGGCTTCTCTCCTTCTCCTCCCCGGTTTAAGTCATTCTCCTTCGTTAGCCTCCCGAGTAGCTGCAATTACAGGCACCTGCCACCATGCCCGGCTAATTTTTTGTATTTTTAATAGAGACGGGGTTTCACTATGTTGGCCAGGCTATTCTTGAACTCCTGACCTTGTGATCCACCCACCTCGGCCTCCCAGAGTGCTGGGATTACAGGCGTGAGCCACCGTGCCCCGCCAGGAAGATCTTTTAACCTCCTTATTATGAAACTCAGATATTAACTCTTTTTTATACTACTCCATGTTAAGTGAAAACAATGTTGTAAGGATACTAACCTATATACTGTATTCTTAGAAGCAGGAAATGCTTCACCTTTTTGTGTTAAGTTAAACAAGGTGAGTCTTCATGGCACCCCTTCCACCACTTTCAGTTGCCTTTTTATCTCTTCTCTGCATCTGCTCTTTTTGGTTCATTTAAAAATTATTTTAATGCTTTCAATATGCCCTGCTGTTCTATTGGGTATGATTTACAGCAGTGAATGAGAAAATGTATGTGTCTTAATGGACCTTACATTCTGCATTACCTGGAAGACAGGTGATAACAACAACATAAACAACAACAGAAAATGTTTTGAAAAACACCTGTGTACATCAAATGTGTGTAGATCAAGTGTGTTAACAATATGAAAGAATAAAAGTCTCACTTTAAGCATAGTCACTCTCAAAGCTGTTTTCAATAACATGTAGGGAAACAATGGAGTTCCAGATATGTTTCCTGTTCTAGTCCATTTTCATACTGCTATAAAGAACTGCCCGAGACTGGGTAATTTATAAAGAAAAGATGTTTAATTGACTCACTGTCAGCACGTCTGGGGAGGCCTCAGGAAACTTGCAATCATGGCAGAAGACAAAGGGGAAGGAAGGCATCTTCTTTACAAGGTGGCAGGCAGGAGAAGTGCTAAGCGAAGAGGGAAGAGCCCCTTACGAAAAAACCATTCGATTTCGTGAGCACTCGCTCCCTATCATAAGAACGGCTTGGGGAAACTGCCCCCATGATTCAATTACCTCCACCTCATCTCTCCCATGACATATGGATTATGGGCATTACAGTTCAAGATGAGATTTGAGTGGGGACACAAAGCCTAACCATATTATTCCCTTCAAATAAATTTGTAAGGCCAGGCCCAGTGGCTCTCTCCCATAATCCCAGCACGTTGGGAGGCTAAAGTGCATGGATCACATGAGGCCAGGAGTTTGAGACCAGCCTGAAACCCCATCTCTACTAAAAATACAAAAGTTAGCCGGGTATGGTGGTGCACACCTGTATTCCCAGCTACTCAGGAGGCTAAGGCATGAGAATCACTTGAACCCGGGAGGCAGAGATTGCAGTGAGCTGAGATTGTGCCACTGCACTCCAACCTGGGAGACAGAGCAAGGCTCTGTCTCAAAATTTTAAAATAAAGGTAAATTTTAAAGGATGTAGCCAATTCCTTTGCCCTCATGTTTCTTCTAGTTTATCAGGACATGATTCTAAAATTAAAATTATAAACTAAAGAAAATACCATCTTAGCACAAACAAATGCCAAATCTTTGCTTATAACTAGGCTTCCATCACTAATAGTATTCTTACATCGGCCTCTGTGCTTAGATTCATTTATATGGGTATGATTACATATATATATATATAT
>NW_016830355.1:6417-8381 GCF_001698545.2 Rhinopithecus bieti
GTACTTCTGTTTTTTTCTGAAAATATGATAAAGACACTTTTCCAGTAATGAAAACAGGTATGTTTGATTTTTTGGTGTAATCTTCCTTCATTGACCATTTAATGTTGAAAAAGAAGCATGATTGTCTTTTAAGCAAACCACTTTTACCATTATGAATTTGGTATGATTTTCTGTAGATTTTTAAATTTCCCTTTTGGAGAAAAACCAAAACACTTGCCTGCTGGTAAATCGCGGGACTTGGTCTGAGCCCTTGCTTAGCCCCTCCCAGTTTTAAGCTTGAATGAGAGCAGGTCTCTGGCTCCTGCCCCTTTCAGCAGGAGCTTCTTATCTCGTGTGCATGCATGTGCAAGTGTTCCCTGAGACCCAGGACAGAGGCTGCATCCTAAGGGCTGGTTTTACCCTCTTTTCATTCTGTGTGTACTCCCCACCTGCCTGTGAAGCTCTCGGGGTCCTGCCAGCTCTACACATCACCCACTCTTTTCTCCCTTCCCTTTATTATGCTGGGGTTCAGAACTTCCAGCCAGAGCCTCTGCCCTTGTCCTACCTTTTCCCCACCCCTGTGTCCCCTGTGCCCCCCAGCCTGCCACCTGCCTCAGGGCTCAGGTGTCCCCATGCTGGTCATGCTGGCCCAGGCTGTAGGAGCAAGCCTGGGAGACTCCCCTGCCTCTGCCACTTTGTGTGGGTAATTGTGCTTTAGGGGAAAGTGGGGATTCAGTAAATTTCTGGTGTGCAGGTGGGGAGAAAAGAAGGTCATAGGGTAACAATTATTAAGCCTTTATACTATTTCTGCTGTGCTGAAGAATGAAGCAAAGCCATTTATACTCCATGCAATTTTAGTTTCATGACTCTTTAGGTCAGTCCGAGTAGCCATTATTATCCTCATTTTATGACGAGGAAACAAATTCTCAGAAGGCTCATTACTTGACTGAAATACAATAGACGGCAAAGTCATGCTGGAATCAAGATCTTTAAAAGGAGGCTGGAGCAGTATTTTAATTTAAAATCATTGTAATATAGTAAGAGACCCAGATAGGGGAGTTTTGTGGTGTTAGGTGTTAGAAACCATAAATACAGATGAAATCCCATGTAAGATAATCAATTAAACTCAAAAGTCACTAATAACCGGACTGCCAAATGATTACACTTTTGTATTAGTGAAACGTTCGTGCAGACACCATGAACCAGATGGACAGAGCTCTTTCCCCTATTGTGGTGACAAATGATGATTCCATTTTAAAGGTACCTTTCCTGCCACTCTTAACATTTGAGAAGCATGAATTTGAAGTGATTCTTCTAGAAAGAAAATAGTTTATATCACCAGTTCGTTGTGAGGGTTAGATTTCCAGCAGCCACAATCATTCATTATATAACCGTAGATGAGACTTGATCAAAGAGCCTCTGAGGAGTGACGGGGAATCGATTCCATATGGGAGTCCCTAACCACCGCCTCCTGCATATTTCCACTCGGATGCTCCCACCGGCACTTCACACTAAATATCTCCATAATGTGTTCCATGCTGTGTCTTCAGCACCTAGTACATCACAGACGCCCAATAAAGATTTACTTCACCGATGAATGAATGAAGGAATGACTGTCAGTTCAACACAAGCGTCTCAGTTCTTCTGCCCCGCTTGTGTTCTCTAACATTGGAAATAGTGCTACCACCCATGTGATTGTCTAAGATAGAAAGCTGGGCCTCATTCTTCATTTCTCTATGAATGAGTGATGGGAATATTTAAAGAGTGCATGTATCTGTTATAAAATACAGGACCATAATGGAATGTAAGTCTTCTCACTATTACTGTCCTCTATTTGAACCAATGTTATATTTCATTTCTAGCCTTCCAGAGATAATTTGCATGGATAAGCATGTATGTGCATATATATACACATACACACACATATGTATGTGTATATATACCACTATAAGTATATATATATGCACATACATATATATACACAC
>NW_016830356.1:0-1429 GCF_001698545.2 Rhinopithecus bieti
CCTAAAGATTTATTAGGTTTATTCATTATGTCTGACATTTAGACTCAAGGTAAACTTCATCAGTTCTTAATTAAGAGTAACAGAAAAAAATCATGATTTTAAGAAGAACATTTATGAGTGCAACGTTGAGATACTATTGATTAGTGAGAATCATCCTTATGTTGGTATCACCTTTGAGGAGTATGTTCCTTAAACCGCTTATACCAACATAAGGTCATCAAAATTGGATTTAATTCTGGTGTTGTGCTTGGCAAAGCAGACATCTGCCTTTACAGTAAGATTAAGGGGAATTAGAAAGAAAGGCAGCCTACATTCATGCTCCAAATAATTCTTATTCCTATTAGAAAAGTATCTGAAATGCAACTATTAGTGTTCTAAAACATGTGTTTAAGTCACTCAGTGATCATTTTAAATATAAAATTTCAGTAAAAAAATATAGCACACATATTGGGGCATAGTCATTTAGAGTCCATTGACCAAATCCATGTCCAAAAAATAAATATAATATAATAAAGAAAATCTGAAATAAAAACAAAAAATGACCTGTGTATTTCTTGGTTTTATCCCAAATGGCTACATGGGTGAAACTTGTTATTTTTTAAAATAAATAGAATTTACAAAAATGTACATTTTTGCCTACTGGGATTCTTTTATTCTTATTAGTCAATATTCTGTTATGCTTTCCATAAGATATATCTTACATTTAAATCTTAGTTGAGAACCATAAAACTACTATCCCAGCAGAGCCAAATAAATGTTAGGAAGGTGCAATCATGCATGAAGCTGGCTGCATGTGAGATAGTAGGGAGTGATATATAATATACATATAATAAACTTCGGAACATGATATGTCTAAAGACATTCAAATAAAATTGTTTTAAAGACATAGGATGTGGCACACCAAATATAGCTGCAGGAGGTGCCCAGTTGAAACCGCTGCTCATTGTTCAGCCACATTCACAGCTTGATTTGTCCGTTAATATGGAGGAATGCAGCTCCTTAAGATTCAACACAGAATGGGCACAGAGCACAGTGTCCTAAACAACACCGAGCCCAGTTAACAAATGACCCCTGGACATTGCTATGAGGTGTTCTTTTCTGAGTATTTTTAACATCTGACCTTACAAAATCTTTCTACTTATCTCAGGTGGAGACAATAATTATTTTCTTAATGCTTCTAGAATACATTGTGTGTTTCTCTGTTATGGCACTTGTCATCTGGTGCTATAATAGTTTGTTGGCATGTCTTTCTCCTTCACTGTACCATAAGCCCCTCAAGAGCAAAGTCTAAGGCTTATCTTACTGTGAAAGCCCACTACTCAGGATTTTGTTGGCCCTCATGTGCGCATATTTGTCTCCCACAAACACTGAGTTTTTTAAAGTCATTTTATTTTATTTTTATTTTAGAAAATACGTGAGAAGGCTGGGC
>NW_016830357.1:0-1250 GCF_001698545.2 Rhinopithecus bieti
GGTTTTACAGGAGCAGTGTTCAAACACTGCTTTATGAGAAATAAGATATAACTCACTGAGTGGAATGCACACACCACAAAGCAGTTTCACAGAAAGTTTCTCTACGGTTTTTATCTGAAGATATCTCCTTTCTCCCCACAGGCCTGAACTTGCTCCTGAATGTCCCTTCGCGAATCCATCCGTGACACAGTTTCAAAACTGTGTAATAGAAAGAAAGTTTTATCTATGCGAGATGAATAGACATATCTATCACAAAGCAGTTTCACAGAAAGCTTCTTTCCAGTTTTTGTCTGAGGATATTTCCTTTTTCACCGAACCCATCCATATACTCCTGAATGTCCACTGTTAGTGTTTTGTCCAAGCTTGATTCCCCAATCCTGTATGAGAAGAAAAGTATAACTCCGTTCATGGAATGCACACATCACAAAGCAGTTTCTCAGAAAGCTTCTTTCCTGTTTTGTCCGAGGATAATTCCTTTTCACCACAGCCGTCCATATACTCCAGAATGTCCCCTGGTAGCATTTTCTCCAAGTGGAATTCCCAATCGTCTATGAGAAGAAAAGTATATCTCTGTGAGTGGAATGCAGATGTCACAAAACAGCTCCTCGGAAATCTTCTCTCCAGTTTCTATCTGAAGATATGCCCGTTTTCACGGTAAGCCTCCAACCACTCCCTAGTATCACTTCACAGATAAACCAAAAACAGTGTTAGAAAACCGCTCAATGAAAACAGAAGTTTAACTGTGTGAGTGGACCTCACTTGACCTAGAGCAGTTTCACAGAAAGTTTCCTTCTGGTTTTTATGGGAAGGTATATCTTTTTCAGCATATTCTTAAGAGCAGTCTGAAATGTCCTTTATCAGGTTCCACAGAAACAGTGATTTCAAACAGGTCAATCCAAAGAATGATTATACTCTGTAAGATGAATACACACATCACAAACCAGTTGCTCCGAAAACATCTCTCCAGTTTTCATCTTAAGACATTTCCTTCCTCATCACAAGCCTCCAGGTGACACTTAATATCCTTTCACAGATTCCTCAAAGACAGGGTTTCCAAACTGGGCAATGTAGTGTAAGCTTTAGCTATCTGAAATGAATGTACACGTCAGAGAGCAGTTTCTTGGAACACTTCTTTCTGGGTTTTATTTCAGGATATTTCACTTTTCTTCATAGTCTTCAATGCACTGCAAAATATCAGACTTTCAGTTTTACAGGAAGAGTGTTCAAACACTGCCTCATGAGAAAAGGGG
>NW_016830358.1:0-1250 GCF_001698545.2 Rhinopithecus bieti
ATTCTTTTCACGGAGCAGTTTGCAGTGTTTTGTGCAATCAAAAGGGATATTTGGGAGCACATTGTAGCCTATTGTGAAATAGGAAATATCCTCAGATAAAAATTAGAAAGAAGCTTTCTGACAAACTGCCTTGTGATGTGTGTGTGTATCTCACAGAGTTACACCGTTCTTTACATTGAGCAGTTTGTTAACAATGTATTTATGGAATGTGCAAAGGGATACTTTGGAGGGCAATGAAACCTAAGGTGACAAAGGAAATTCCCTCATATAAAAACTGGAAAGAAGCTTTCTGAGAAACCACTTTACAATATGTTAATTCATCTCACAGAGTTAAATGATTACTTTCAAAGATCAGTTTGGTAGCTTGTTTGGGGAATCTGGGAAGGGACATTTTGGATCGCTTTGAAGCCTACAGTGACAAAGTAACTGTCCTCAGATAAAAACTAGAAAGAATCTCTGAGAAACTTCTTTGTGATGTGTGAATTCTTCTCGCAGAGTTACACCATTCTTATCAAGGAACAGTTTCCTAACACTGTTGTTGTGGAATCAGCAAAGGGATAATTGAGAGCGCATTGAGGCCTATTCTGAAAAATTAAATATCGTCAGATAAAAACGAGAAAGAAGCTTTCTGAGAAGCCACTTTGTGATGCGTTAAATCATCTCACAGAGTTACGCTTTTCTTTTCTTTTCCAGGTGCAGTTTGCTAACACTGTTTTCCTGGAATCTGCAAAGGGATATTTGCGAGGGCATTGAGGCCTAGGGTGCAAAATTAAATATCCTCAGATAAAAACCATAAAGAAGCTTTCTGAGAAACTGTTTTGTGATGTGTGAATTCATGTCACAGACTTACACTGTTATTTTCACTGAGCAGTTTGCTAACAGTGTTTTCGTGATATCTGCAAAAGAATATATGGGAGCGCATTGAGATCTATGGTGATAAATTAAATATCCTCAGATAAAAACTAGAGAAAAGCTTTCTGAGAAACTGCTTTGTGTTGTGTTAATTTATCTGACAGAGTTGCATGATTCCTTTTGGAGCTGTTTGGTAGCACTGTATTTGGGGAATCTGAGAAGGGATATTTTGGATGGCATTGAAGACTATTGTGACATAGAAAATATCCTCAGAAAAAAAGTAGAAGGAAGGTTTCTGAGAAAGGACACTGTGAAATGTGAATTCATCTCACAGCGTTACACCTTTCTTTTCATGGAGCAATTTCCTAATATTGTTTTCTTTGAATCTGCAGTCGGAT
>NW_016830359.1:0-40659 GCF_001698545.2 Rhinopithecus bieti
TTCCAGTTGATTGAATCGGCTACTGAAGCTTGTGCATTCGTCACATAGTTCTCATGCCATGGTTTTCAACTCCATCGGGCCATTTAAGGACTTCTCTACACTGGTTATTCTAGTTAGCCATTCGTCTAATCTTTTTTCAAGATTTTTAGCTTCTTTGCGATGGGTTCGAACTTCCTCCTTTAGCTTGGAGAAGTTTGATCGCCTGAAGCCTTCTTCTCTCAACTCGTCAAAGTCATTCTCCGTCCAGCTTTGTGCCATTGCTGGCAAGGAGCTGCATTCTTTTGGAGGGGAAGAGGTGCTCTAATTTTTAGAATTTTCAGCTTTTCTGCTCTGTTTTTCTCCCATCTTTGTGGTTTTATCTACCTTTGGTCTTTGATGATGGTGACATACGGATGGGGTTTTGGTGTGATGTCCTTTCTGTTTATTAGTGTTCCTTCTAACAGTGAGGACCCTCAGCTGCAGGTCTGTTGGAGTTTGCTGGAGGTCCACTCCAGACCCTGTTTGCCTGGGTATCACCCGCGGAGGCTGCAGAACAGCGAACATTGCTGAACAGCAAATGTTGCTGCCAATCCTTCCTCTGGAAGCTTTGTCTCAGAGGGGCACCCAGCTGTATGAGGTATCAATTGGCCCCTGCTGGGGTCTCCCAGTTAGGTTACTCGGGGGTCAGGGACCCACTTGAGGAGGCAGTCTGTCCGTTCTCAGACTCAAACTCCGTGCTGGGAGAACCACTACTCTCTTCAAAGCTGTCAGACAGGGACATTTAAGTCTGCAGAGGTTTCTGCTGCCTTTTATTTGGCTGTGCCCTGCCCCCGGAGGTGAAGTCTGCAGAGGCAGGCAGGTCTGCTTGAGCTGTGGTGGGCTCCACCCAGTTCGAGCTTCCCGGCCGCTTTGTTTACGTACTCAAGCCTCAGCAATGGCGGGTGCCTGTACCCCAGCCTCGCTGCCGCCTTGCAGTTCGATCTCAGACTGCTGTGCTAGGAATGAGCGAGGCTCCATGGACATGGGACCCTCCAAGCCAGGTGCGGGATATAATCTCCTGGTGTGCCATTTGCTAAGACCATTGGAAAAGCACAGTATTAGGGTGTGAGTGACCCAATTTTCCAGGTGCCATCTGTCACAGCTTTGCTTGTCTAGGAAAGGGAATTCCCTGAACCCCTGCATTCCTGTGATGCCTCGCCCTGCTTCGGCTCACGCTCGGTGTGCTGCACCCCCTGTCCTGCACCCACTGTCCAACAAGCCCCAGTGAGATGAACCCGGTACCTTAGTTGGAAATGCAGAAATCACCTGTCTTCTGCCTGTTGTCCCATTTTAATGACCGTGTGAACCCAGTGTTTAGCTCCCACTAATAAGTGAGAACACGTGGTATTTGGTTTTCTGTTTCTGCGTTAGTTTGCTTAGGATAATGGTTTCCAGTTGCATCTGTGTTGCTGCAGAGGACGTGATTTTGTTCTTTTTTTGGCTGCATAGCATTCAGTGGTGTATACACACCTCATTTTCTTTATCCAGTCCACTGTAGATGGGCAGTTGGGTTGATTCCATGTCTTTGCTTCTGTGAACAGTGCTGTGATGAACATATGAGTGCATGTGTCTTTTTGGTAGGATGGCTTATTTTCCTTTGGGTATATGGTATCTGCCTTTTAAATTCAACGTTAGGCTATCAAGATTGTTATATATAACTGTAGTTAATTGATTTCTTTTTTTGTTGTTGTTGTTGTTGTTGTTGTTGTTGAGACGGAGTCTTGCTCTGTCGCCCAGGCTGGAGCGCAGTGGCATGATCTCGGCTCACTGCAAGCTCCGCCTCCCGAGTTCACACCATTCTCCTGCCTCAGCCTCCTGAGTAGCTGGGACTACAGGCATCTGCTACCACGTCCGGCTAATTTTTTGTATTTTTAGTAGAGACGGGGTTTCACTGTGTTAGCCAGAAGGGTCTCGATCTCCTGACCTCGTGATCCGCCCGTCTCGGCCTCCCAAAGTGCTAGGATTACAGGCGTGAGCCACCATGCCTGGCCAGTTAATTGATTTCTATTGCTAGAATACTATTTCATTGTATGGCTATACCATATTTATCTCTTCTACTGTTAATGAATGTTTGGGTTATTTCCAGATTTTGGATGTTCCAAACATGCCATTATAAACATACCTACCCATCCATGTCGTTAAGTACACATGAGCAAATATATCTAGGAATAGAATTTTGGGGTTAAATAGAGATGAGAAGGGTGGTTATCAGAGGCTGGGAAGGGTAGTTGGGGGCCTGGAGGGAGGTGGAGATGGCTAACGAGTACAAAAAAAAAGTAGAAAGAATGAATAAGACCTACTATTGATAACACAGTAGGGAGTCTATAATCAATAATAACTTAATTGTACATTTTAAAATAACTTAGAGTGTAACTGGATTGTTTGTAACTCAAAGGATAAATGCCTAAGGGGATGGATACCCCATTCCGCAGGATGTGCTTATTCCACATTGCCTGCCTGTATCAAAGCACCTCATGCACCCCAGAAGTATATACAAGTACTATGTACCCACAAAAATTTTTAAAAATTAAAAAAAGAATTTCTGGATCAAAAGTGGTTTTCCAATTTACATTTCCCTTAGCATCTCCAGTGGATCCATGTTTTATATAATACTTGGTATTGTCCCACTTCTTAATTTTTACTCAATTACTTAAGTTTTACCCAATACTTAATTGAATGGGTATAAAATGGTATTTTGTCATTTTGATTTTCATCTCCTTGTTTATTAACAAGATTGAATATTTCTTCATGTTACAAGCACTTTGTTTTACAGGTGGGACCCTGAGGCTTAACCTACCCAAACTCACAAAGAACCAGAGCCAGGACTCTGATTCCTGAGGCTGAGGTATATTGCTGAGCTTTTAAGTATTTGCATGCTTGCATTCTATCTTTATAAAGTGGCTTCAAAGGCTATTTCCCCCTCAGCCCAAATCTGTAGTAATTAGCAACAGGAACTGTTTCAGTTAATGTTCCCACTTCTCTCAGACTCTAAGACAAAGCAAGATGCAATGCCCGGTGCCTATGGCTCTGCATTAGAGCACGTGGAAGCTCTCTGCTGGTCTGAATGCCTGCATCATGTTCAGTCCTCTCATCACATTCCTTCTTCTCTCTCTGGGATAGTTCCTGGACTTCAAACACTTAGGAGCATTTCTGGTGTTTGAGGAGTTGGTGACCTTTGAGGACGTGTTTGTGGACTTCAGCCCGGAGGAATTAAGCTCCCTTAGTGCTGCTCAGAGAAACCTCTACAGGGAGGTGATGCTGGAGAATTACCGGAACCTGGTATCCCTGGGTAAGTGTGCCTTCTCCACAGGACTTGGTTTCTTCCCACTAGAGCAGTGGCTCTCAGCTCCTTTGTGTCCTCTCATCAGTAATGGCGGTTCAGCATGTCAGTGAGTCTCAACCCAGGTCAGAGGCAATATTTTAATATTTGAATATCAAATTCACTGTTCATTATAAAATAGCTAACATTTCTTGAGCACTACATACGTGTCAGGCACTTGTGTAAGTGTTTTACATATTCCAACTCCTTGAATCCCCTCACTAGTCCTATGAGGGGGAGGTATGCTTATCGTCGTTATTATCGACATTTTTAACGTTGAGGACACTGAGTCGTTGAAAGGTTAAATTACTTGTCAAAAGCTGGGATTTAACCCCAAGCAGACTCCAGAATCTGCTGTCTTAAACTCTGATGTGCTACCTGACGGGGGTTTGCTCCACCAGTTCTCAGCAAAATGGAAGGCTCGAAATGATGTTTATTGAATGAGCGAAGGAATTGCTAAAAATTCCAGGAGCTCCAAAGACTTCTACTGGCTTGAGTTTTAACAGTCAGAGGTTGCCAATCTCTCTTTACATGCAGAGGCAAAATTGTTTTACCTGTTCTCACAGGTAAAGTTGAAAGTGAAAAGTGAAAAGTTGATGTTGCCAGTGCCAAGATCCTTTTTCAGTGGCTTTTTGGGAGGCTTGAGGTCTCCTGAAAAACAGAATCCGAAACAAACACTGTTCCACTGGCCGTAACCTGGTGAAGTCAGAGACCTGGTGAGAAAACACACACATCCTACCTCAACCCTAGCACAGGGATGCATACGTTTAACTCTGGTTCTTGTCGGTTACCAGGAAGTACATTTTCCAGCATATTTTACACTCTTCTCTGGCTTACCATATTTTATGACTTAAAATAGAGGGAATAGTATCAAAATAGAGGAAATAAATTAATTTTATCTTTCCAGCTCTTATGCAGTGACCTGGAGGCATTTCTATCTTGTGAGCCCTTGGCTTCTTTAACACTAAAGGTTTCGTGTTAATAGCAATCTTATATGTCACCTGGGACATTGTCTTCCTAAGTATGGAATGAGTACAGTGGGCTAAATAGAAGATTATTTTAGGCAGTACATGGACAGCATGACATAATCCTTCAATCTGTTGGTGAGAAAAAAGTTCTTCTAATTTTCTTTTAAGCCTTCTGACTCTATCAAGTAGAGAATATCAGTTTGGTGTTAGCATGTCTATCTTGTTATTCTTCCATTTTAGCAAAGAGAGAGCAGACATCAAACCCTGAGTGTTAGATAGGCAACAGAAGCTAGCTAGCACTCAATAACCTTAGTTTCTGTTATATTTACCATGATGTTACCTTCCATTTTTGTGTGTGTGTATGTGAGTGACATTGGTTTCCATTTATAGGGTTGATATAAAGCTTCCATTGAAAATAAGCATATTGGCCAGGCGCAGTGGCTTATGCCTGTAATCCCAGCACTTTGGGAGGCGGAGGTGGGTGGTTCATTTGAGGTCAGGAGTTCAAGACCAGCCTGGCCAACATGGTGAAACCTCATCTCTACTAAAAATATGAAAAATTAGCTGGGTAGTCCCAGCTACTGGACAGGCTGAGGCAGAAGAATCACTTGAACCTGGGAGTCAGAAGCTGCAGTGAGCCAAGATTGCACTGCACTCTAGCCTGGGTGACAGAGCGAGACTCTGTCTCAAAAAATAAAAAATAAAAAATAAAATAAGTGTATTTAAGTTAACAAGAAAGGTGATCTAAAGAAAAACATTAAATAAATACTGAATACGACTATAAATGGCACATAGAAATGCCAGAATGCAAGGGTCATTCATTAACTCGTCAGTGAATTCAGATGTACAAGGCCTGGTATAGGCATTGGGGTTACCAAATAGATGACATTTCCCATTCTCATGGATGTTACGTTTGAGTGGAGAGAGTCAGACAGTAGACAAATAGATAATAATTTGGTGTGCAAATGATAGAAGTTTGGGAAACAAGAAACTAAGGGAGGGGGAGGAGCAGCACTTCAAGACCTTTAAAGAGGCAGTGGACGTTATCCCAGGAAGGAAAAGAACCAAGCTGTTGACTTTTTGAGCAGCTACGTCAGATTGTTGGTGCTGAAGTGTAGAGCTCAGCACACTGCCCTCATGCCCCCTTTTTAGTCTTCACAGCAGAGTTGTTCAACCTTGGCGCTCTTGACGTGGGGCCAGATCGTTCTGGGTTGTGGGGCTGTCTTGCAGAATGTTGAGCCATGTCCCTGCCTCCAGCCATACTAGACACCAGGAACCCCTCCCTCTGCTCCCACAGTTGTGACGACCAAAGATACCTCCATACATTCTAGATGTCCCTTGGGGGTAAAATCTCTATAGGCTGGAAACAGGCTTCATTTCACTCCTGCAAGAGTTTATTCCTTCCTTATTACCCCAGAGTCTTTGGGACCCCGGGTTGGGAGTTACTGAAACCCTGAGTTCTGAATCTTCCTCTCCAACAGGGTACCAATTCTCTAAACCTGACATTATCTCACGCCTGGAAGCGGAGGAATCACATGCAATGGTGACAGATAGCAGACATACAGTGATTTGTCAAGGTGAGTAGTGAGGGGGAAGCCCGGGGTGTAGGAGGGGGGACCAGGAAATGCTAGTCAGGGAGCTTTCCTCAAAGACCCCTGGGCCAGGGAGAAGGCTGGTAGGTGCTCTCACCTCAGGGCCTCTTTCTCCTCAGTACTCCCCTTCATCTTTCTGGAGCTCATCTCTTCCTGCAACATCAGTTCCTCTCCTGCTCAGTTCCAGGGTGGCCAGTGTCCTTTTACTCTTGTGTTCCAGCCCTTCCATTCACTCATGCTTTTCTCGTTGCAGCTAGAAATCATAGATCTTTCCTTTTTAACTGAGACAAACAAAAAACCCTGGCCTGATACCACTTGTCTTTCTCACTGCCCTCCCACTTTCCCTCACATCAGCTCCTCAGACTTGTTGACATCCAGAGGCTCCCTTCCCTTTTCTTCTTAACCCCCACCCTCTGGTTTCCATCCCACTACTTCTGCCAACGTAGACACACGTATACGCTCTTTTCTGAAAGTTCCACAAAAGGTTCCCACTAGCATCCTTATGGTTCTGGAACCATAGACTTCACATCCTCCAAACTCTGTGGCTACAGTCTAATAACACTTACCATCTTCATGAAATCCCCTTCTTTGAATTGGGTCACTATGTGCATCAACTGGGATCACTGTTGTCCTTAGTTGTAGTTAACAGAAAACCGACACCCAAACTAGCTAAAGTCATAGAGGGATTATTAGCCTATAGTACTGATCAGCTGGCCTGTATTCAGGGACCCAGTGAAGTCATCGAAGACCTAGTTTCATTTTCTCCTTCTACTCTGGCTTCAACTCTGACAATAAATCCTAGATGCATTTTTTTATTGTTGTTGTTCGTGTACAAAGAAGGAGCAAGAAAGAGCTGGTGTGTCCAAGCTGCATTCTCAAGAGAGAAGAAACATCTTTTCCAGCTCTCCTGATTTTTCATTGTTCCATATCGGGTTGTATCCCTTTCCTGAACTAGTAGCTGTGTCCAGTACAGTGCTGATTGACACAGCCCTCCTCCACCTTTTTCTGTGTGAGTGGAAAAGGGATGTCCAAACAAAATGCAAGAAGTTACCAGGAAGACTCCTCTCTGTTTCTTTCATTATCTTCTCTTCTTTCCCTACTGTGGCTTCTTCATTCATTCAGTCATCCCATAGATATTTATCAGGCTTCTGTGGTGGAGAGGGTACTGTCCTAGCATCTGTGGAAACAATAATGAACAAGACAGGCAAATCTCTTCCTTCATAGAGCTTGCATTCTAATGGAAGCAGTAGTTTTAAAAAATAGACGAATAATAACTGAGTGTAAAGCAGATACAGAATGAGATATGGGAGGCTGTTTAAGATGGAATAGTCAGAGAAGGCCTCACTGTGGAAGACTTGAATGAGATTTCTACCCATGTAGAAATCTTGAGGAAGACTGTTACAGGCAGAGCAAACAGCAAATGCGAGGACCCTGAGATTGGAATGAGCTTGGGTGTTCCAAAAACAGGAAGAAGGGCAATATGGTCTGAGTTAAGTGGAAGATAGAAGATGAGATCACAGAGATAGTCAGGGGCCAGCCCACTTAGGAATATGTTAAAGAATTTTGTTATAAGTGAGATGCGAAGATGGTGGGAAGTTTTGAGCAGGGAAATGAGGTAGTGTTATTGACATTTTAGAACTTTGCTGTCCAATGTGGTAGACAATAGGCACATGTGGCTACTTACATTTACACTAGTAAGAATTACATAAAATTTAAAATTTAGTTCCTCAGTCACACAAGCCACATGGCAAGCATTTGATAGCCACATGTGACTAACGGCTACTGTGCTGGACAGCAAAAGTGTAGACCATTTCCGTCAGCACTGGGAGTTCTACTGGGCAGTGCTATTCTAGCAAGATCTATCTGGTTGTCCTATGGAGAACGGGCTTTAAGAGGAAAAGCCAGAGAAACCAGTTCAAGAGGCCATTGAAGTCCACCAGGCTAAAGATGATGGAGGCTGAGGCTATGGTTGTAGAGTGGCAAGGTTTGAGGTATTCCCTGAAAGGAGAACTGGCAGACCATACTGAAATATTGGATGTACAGCAGGGTGAGGAAAACAGAAGAGCCAGTGAGGACTAGGTGTTCTCTATTCTTCCGTTCTTGAGTGTTCTCTTCAAAGACCACTTCCTAAAAGAGTCAATCCATTGTGATGGGCCCAGCTATCCCTCTTTTCCTGATGACTTCCTAAGCCGTGTTCTGGCTCTGCTGTTTTACCTGTACTCTGTTCACATACTTTGAGTGTCTGCCAGGATGCAACCACTGTGTTCATCACCTCTCACCACAGTCTTATACTTGACTCCCTTGGCTTCAGTATTTTTCCTACCAGAGAGTTGCCTTTATAAAGCATGGACTTTTTTATCAGCTTCTTACCTCCGTCAAGATAAAATTCAAACTTTTAGCAAAACACTGAAGTTCCTCCCAGTCTGGCCTGAAATTTGCATCCCAGCCTCATCTACAGATCTTGCAACTAAAATCCTGTTTCTAGCTCCCCAGGACTGTATACTTTCACAGTTCTATAGCTTAGCTCAGGCTGTTTTATATAAACTCACCCCCCTTCCCCGTTTGCTGAGGCCAAATGCTGTCCCCTCCACTAATCATTTCCTGTTCCTAAGTGGAGTCAGTTCCCCATCTCTGCTCCTGTCGTCATTTATAGTCCGATTAGAGTCCCTTTTACAGACCTCTGACCCATCTGGCTAGATAATGCCTTGCACAAAACAGGCATTTAATAAATACTGAATTAAAGGGAATTGGTTGGCAGTGTAGATTGGGGTAAAACAAGAGATTTGGAGCTAAGAAAGGAGAATCTTTATTTAATTCTGAACAAGAGGTTGTTGACCTGTTTACTCCAGTGTCTCCTCAGTAGTCCTGAAGAACCACAGTAATAGGTGTTCTAAAAAAAAAATGTTTCATGGCAAGATCAGTTTAAGAAATGCCACATTCTGTGCCTTCCCTTTTTGGGGTTTGAGGTGCATATTAAAAGTTCTGAATCCTACAGGAATGAAATCTGCTTGATTTCTTGATTTGTGTCATACAACATTTCCCAAATTAACTTGACAATGGAACCCCCTTCATGGTATTTGTTTTTCAGAATATTAGCGATCTGCCAAACATGGTTTGGAAAATGCTGGCAAACCCCAACCCCAGCTCTTTCTCTGATTTCTGCTCATTCTAACTCTGTACATTTGTGGCATCTTTTTGACACGCCATCCTCCTGGATGATATTTTTTCTGCTGCTTCCTCACTCTTCCTTGCTTACTGTCTTTTCTTTTTCTTTCTTTCTTTTTTTCTTTTCTGAGACAGTCTCACTCTGTCGTCCAGGCTGCAGTGCTGTGGGTGAATCCCAGGTTCAAGTGATTCTCCTGCCTCAGCCTCCTGAGCAGCTGGGATGACAGGCACTTGCCACCACGCCCAGCTAATTTTTTGTATTTTTAGTAGAGACGGTTTCACAATGTTGGCCAGGATGATCTCAATCTCTTGACCTTGTGATCTGCCCACCTTGGCCTCCCAAGGTGCTGGGATTACAGGTGTCAGCCACTGTGCCTGGCCACTTACTGTCCTTTCTGTCCTTTTCCTGTTTTTTCTTTAGGTTTTCAGAAAACTCTCAACCTCCATAAGATCTGTTACCCTTGGTCTCTTTATTTCTATTATATTGGTATGTCTCTCTGAGTAAAAAGAATAGAGGAATTTTTACTTTTTTTTTTTTTAGATTAGGAAAAGAGACCTGAAACCAAAGCACTAACTCCAGGGCAAAGCCTGCCTATGGAAATGTCATTACTGGGGGCAGGAAAGGGTAATTTAGCAGCAGGTAACTTCTGGCATGTCTCTGCAGGAGAGTCTCATGACAATCCATTGGAATCACACCAGGGCAACCAAGAGAAACTTTTGAGTCCTATAACAGTGAATGACCCCAAGACCCTCACTCAGGAAAGAAGCTGTGGCAGTGATGAATTTAAGAGAAGCTCTAATCTTAGTGAACAATCCAAGGATCCTCTAGGAAAGGATCCCCAGGAAGACACTGCTCCTGGAATATGTACAAGTCCTCAGTCAGCTTCCCAAGATAACAAACACAACAGATGTGAATTTTGCAAACGAACCTTTAGTACTCAAGTAGCCCTTGGGAGACACAAACAGATCCATACTGGGAAGAAACCCTATGAATGTAAACAGTGTGGTAAAGCCTTCTATCTCATGCCACACCTCAACAGACATCAGAAGACCCATTCTGGCAGGAAGCCTTCTGGCTGCAATGAAGGTAGAAAGCCTTCCATCCAGTATGCGAATCTCTGTGAACGTGTAAGAATTCATAGTCAGGAGGACTACTATGAATGTTTTCAGTGCGGCAAAGCTTTTCTCCAGAATGTGCATCTTCTTCAACATCTCAAAGCCCATGAGGCAGCAAGAGTCCTTTCTCCTGGGTTGTCCCGCAGCAAGACATACTTAATTCGTTATCAGCGGAAACATGACTACGTTGGAGAGAGAGCCTGCCAGTGTTGTGACTGCGGCAGAGTCTTCAGTCGGAATTCACATCTCATTCAGCATTATAGAACTCACACTCAAGAGAGGCCTTACCAGTGTCGGCTGTGTGGGAAATGTTTCGGCCGACCCTCATACCTCACTCAACATTATCAATTCCATTCTCAAGAGAAAACTCTTGCGTCCAATCACTGTTGAGAAACCTTCAGTCACGGCACACACGTTTCTCAGCATTTTTGGCTTCATCCTAGAAAGAGTGTTCTGAATGTGAGAAGGCCTTTCACTAGCCCCCACACCCTTTTAACAACTTGAAAATTCATCAAAGTGTGGTTAAAAAAAAGTGTTGCAAGGATGTAGGAAAACCTTTTTCCAAGGGGGGATTCCTCACATGTCACACAGGTGAAAAGCTTACGAAGAATATTTTGGTTGCATAGGAAAATAGCTAATAGATTTTACCTTTTTCAGTGTTATTCATCATGAGGGAGGATTGCCCTCATTTTTTTTTTTTTTTTTGAGACTGAGTCTCGCTCTGTCGCTCAGGCTGGAGTGCAGTGGTGCAATCTCGGCTCACTGCAAGCTCCGCCTCCCGGGTTCCCGCCATTCTCCTGCCTCAGCCTCCCGAGTAGCTGGGACTACAGGCATCCACCACCGCGCCCGGCTGATTTTTTGTATTTTTAGTAGAGACGGGGTTTCACCGTGTTAGCCAGGATGGTCTCGATCTCCTGACCTCGTGATCTGCCCGCCTTGGCCTCCCAAAGTGCTGGGTTTACAGGCGTGAGCCCCCGCGCCTGGCCGCCCTCATTTCTTTATATGAGAATGGATTCATGGATATGTATTCTATGGGCTGTAATTCGGTACTGTCATTTATTTTGTTCAAATGGCTGCAGCTTTGGCCATTGGGAGCTCTTTCAAGTTGGCTCTTGTGCCTTTTCAATAAGCTCCCATCCTTTTCAGGAACCACTTCCTTTCTACATCTTCCATAATTTTTCTCCCTTCACCTCCGCCTGTCATGTCTTTAAGGTAGTTCCTACCTCATTCACTGTCTCATGAAATCCACTTCTTTCCCCATGGTCAGAAGGCTCATAGCCTGATTGGTCTTTTATTTCACTTCTCCCGTTGCCGTTTTTGCTAAATCTACATTCTGCTTGAACTGTTATTTACTTAACATATTTTTAATGGACTCATTTATGTTTTTTAAACTTCAGTACCTCTACTTAAAAAGGAAATTTTTAAATCACCTCAGACAAAGCGTTTTACTCACACCATAACCAGACTTCCCTGAGTATCTCCCAAGATGTCCTTGGACAGTCGGCTTGTTTCAATCTGGATCTAAACGTGCTCCACAGATCGCATTTGGTCGTCTGATCGTCTGAGCTCTTAAGTCTCTTAATCTAAAGCAATCCCCTCTCACGTTAAGGCCTGTGCGACCCTGAGGTTAATACAGAATTTCCCTCCTGTTCCTACCCAGTTCCTGATATGTCAAACAGTTCAGACACTCCTCTTCATGTTCACATTTTTAAATTTAGAAGAACTCATTTAAAATTCTTATATTTCACTGTGGTAAAAACCACATAAAGCTTAGTGTCTTAACCATTTTTAAGCATGCAGTTCAGTAATGTTAAGTATATTCACACTGTAGGCCGGGCATGGTGGCTCATGCCTATAAATTTAGAAGCACTCATGTTTTAAGTTTTTTAGTGGTGATGCAAGTAATATACATTCCCAGAAGAACACTAGAAAATATGTTTGGTTTTTCTTTGAGTATTTCTATTTCCCGCTCCCAGATATACTTGCTGCTAAAAGTTTGTGCCCATTTTTTCTTAACGCATAAATCTCTGTATAGTTTTTAAAAGTTATATTTTTAGGCTGGGCATGGTGGCTGATGGCTGTAATCCTGGCACTTTGGGAGTCCAAGGCGGGCAGATCACCTGAGGTCAGGAGTTTGAGACCAGCCTGGCCAAAATGATGAAACCCCGTCTCTACTAAAAATACGAAACAATAATCCCAGCTACTTGGGAGGCTGAAGCACAAGAATCGCTTGAACCTGAGAGGCAGAGGTTACATTGAGCTGAGATCGCGCCATTGCACTCCAGCCTGGACAACAGAGCGAGACTCTGTCTCAAAAAAAAAAAGTTGTATTTTTATGAAATGAAATATACTACCATAAACACTGTTTTGAGGGCTACCATTTTCATTCTCATATATTGTGAACATCTGTCCGTAGGCAGATGTACATTTCTAAGTTTCCTTTTAGAACTTGGTTGCATGGATGTGTCCTCATTTATTTCATCTGGCCTTTCAGGGTTGGAAACTAGGGTTGCTTATAATTTCTCTCTTTTTTTTTTTTTCTTTTTGAGATGGAGTCTCGCTCTGTCTCCCAGGCTGGAGTGCAGTGGCGCAATCTTGGCTCACTGCAAGCTCCACCTCCTGGGTTCACATTATTCTCCTGCCTCAGCCTCCCGAGTAGCTGGGACTACAGGCGCCCGCCACCACGCCCAGCTAATTTTTTTGTATTTTTAGTAGAGATGGAGTTTCACCGTGTTAGCCAGGAGGGTCTCGATCTCCTGACCTTGTGATCCGCCCGCCTCAGCCTCCCAAAGTGCTGGAATTACAGACGTGAGCCACTGTGCCTGGCCAGTTTATCTTATATACACGTTGCTGCTATAGTTATGCTTCCACCCCTGTAGCCCTTGGGTTTTGGGGTTTTGGCATTTTTCCTTATTGATTTGCTCTAACGTCTTTGCATCTGGTCTTGTTTCCTAAGGGGAAATTCTCAGCAGTGGAATTTCTGAGCCAAATTGTGTGTATCTTGAAGGTTTTAGAAGCACTCCTAGCCTCATCCTAGCAGGGTTTAAAAGTTGTATTGATTTTTTTTCTCTAGGGAAGGACTGTAAACCACTTACCTCTCCTCCACAACCCTCTTCTCCTTGAAGAATTTGCATGATGAACCCATATTAGGATATAACAGGATTTAAGTCAGGTCTGGAAAGAGCCACAGATTAATTGAAGTCTTTTGTTTGAACTCTGATTTTTAACATAGTTTTATTAGGTATTGTTTCCTCACTATACAAATAATATTAAGCATATTAAAGAAAATTTTGCAAAACAGAAGGCTAATAAACTTCCTAATCGTTCTAGGTACGCAACTAGTACAAGTCCAGGGAGGTAGTTATATTCACAGGTAGAAGAGACCTTTGGCAGAGAAGAGACAGGGTGGGCTTTGGAGCCAGGGAAAGCTGAGGTCAAATCTCAGGGTCCTCCTTAGAGGCTGATTATATCTCGTTTTCTTAGGAAATGGGGATCCTCCCCTGGGAGAACCATTGAAAGGCCTAGAGTTCATCTATAGGAAAGAGCCTAATAGTGCCTGGTATTTAGAAGGCACTCAGTAACGAGTAGCTGCAATTAGGGAATATTTTAAATTAAATTAAATTTAATGTAATTTTAATTTTAATTTATTTTATTTTTGAGATGGAGTCCTGCTGTTACCCAGGCTGGAGTGCAGTGGTATGATCTCAGCTCACTGCAGCCTCCGCCTCCTGGGTTCAAGTGATTCTCCTGCCTCAGCCTCCTGAGTAGCTGGGATTATAGGTGCGTGCCACCATGCTCGGCTAATTTTTGTATTTTCAGTAGAGACGGGGTTTCACCATGTTGATGAGGCTGGTCTCAAACTCCTGACCTCATGATGTGCCCACCTCAGCCTCCCAAAGTGCTGGGATTACAGGCGTGAGCCACTGCACCTGGCCTAAAATTTATTTTTAAAAACGTTTTATTAGCAGTGATAAACTAGAGTTGTAAACCACAGTTAACACATCAAAATGCAACCACATTTTATCATATTTTAGTATTTTTTCTACAAATAATTTTTTCTTTGTGTAGGTTTTTAAAAATAACAAGTTTAGGCCAGGCGCGGTGGCTCAAGCCTGTAATCCCAGCACTTTGGGAGGCCAAGACGGGCGGATCACGAGGTCAGGAGATCGAGACCATCCTGGCTAACACGGTGAAACCCCGTCTCTACTAAAAAATACAAAAAACTAGCCGGGCGATGTGGCGGGCACCTGTAGTCCCAGCTACTCGGGAGGCTGAGGCAGGAGAATGGCGTGAGCCCGGGAGGCGGAGCTTGCAGTGAGCTGAGATCCGGCCACTGCACTCCAGCCTGAGCGACAGAGTGAGACTCCGTCTCAATAAATAAATAAATAAATAACAAGTTTAAAGTTTTCTGATTTTGTGACAGTTTTTAATGACTTTATATAAAACTGATTAACAAAGCATAAAGTACTGTATTTACAGTTTTTTTAGAATCTATTTCCAAAAAGTGGTTTTACTAGATGACACGTGATGAACACTTCTAAGGCCCTCGAAAGATGCTGCTGGATTTGTTTCTGGAGGGGCCCTGCCATTTGTAGCCCTCAGCATAGGGAAGGCCAGAGGTATGAAACAGGTGGTAAACCACCCTCCCTCTCGAGTCCCTGGCAGGCGTCGTTAACCAGTTACCCACTCTCTGGTTCCAGTGAACCTGAGGACAGGGTTGGGATCTTTCTCAGCACAGCACCCAAGACAGACAAGACACACTAAGCAGTTTCTGCATGTGCAAAGAACCGCCTTTGTCACCCTGGAGCCAAGTAAATACTCCCTTTAAATAACTTTGCCAGCACTGGGTATGTATTCACTTAAACAACAACCAAAAAATCTTTACCTATTTGATAAACCCAAAAAGTGATTATTAATTAACAATAATTAATCCATTTTTGCATTGTTATTATGCATGTTTCTCCAAATAAGTTTTAAAACTTCTGTGTGTATAACCTAGGCCCTTTAGCTTTTCGTCTTTATGCTTTTCTTACTAATTTGTGTGAACTCGCTTTCCTTTTCTTAAGTACACATTTCTGATGGATTAATGTTTATTTTCTTTTAAAGTAATATTTGACTCATTCAAGGCAACTACTTTACAGAAACGTAGATCTCCCTCCCTCCCTCTGCCCCCGAAACAGAAAAATACACTATAAACACCATTAACATTTTAGTCTGTTTTCTTGTAACTTAAAATTAATGACCAGATTTATGAAGGTAGCTGCCTCTGGGGAGTGGCTGAAGAAAAGATCTCATTTTCATGGTCTATACCTGTCCACTTTGTTACCCTTGTGACTGTATTACGCTCTGTTGTCCAGGCTGGAGTGTAGTGGCACGATCTCGGCTCACTGCAGCCTCCATCTTCCAGGTTCAAGCACTTCTTCTGCCTCAGCCTCCCAAGTAGCTGGGACTGCAGGCGTGCACCACCCTGCCCGGCCTTTTTTTTTTCTATTTTTGGTAGAGATGGAGTTTCGCCATATTGGCAAGGCTGGTCTGGAACTCCTAACTTCAGGTGAGCTGCCTGCCTTGGCCTCTCAAAGTGCTATGATTACAGGTGTGAGCCACTGCACCCAGCCCTGTATTAACCTATTTTTAAGGTATTCATAGATAGTTGTCATATAGCTGTGACCATTCCATGTGTGCAATAGTATACCTTGTTTCTCTACCCAATCTTACACCTTACAAAACTGCTTTCATCACTCACTTGTCTATGGTTATCACCTCCTTAACAGTCGCACAGCATACCCAGTGCTTTCTATGTATGGTTCCTCCTCTGTTGTTGGGAGATAAAATTTAGTTTCAATTTTTCATAGTTATAAATATACTATAATGAACATTTCGGTGCTTAAACATTTTTCCAAATGTAAAATTTCTTTAAGATATATATTTGCCAAAGAGGAATTGCTGGGTCAGAAGGTGTATAATTGCTTTTAAGATTTTTGATATATCCAAGTTGCTTTTGGAAACATGACATCAGTTTGCACTGCTGCTACTGCTAGTAACGCTTGGGGATGTGTGTTCCTCACACACACCCACTACCCTCCACACCCTCCCCCCAGCTGGCATTATGTATTAAGAGCACTTTTCATTGTAGGGTGTGTAGTAGCAACTTTGCTAATAGGGGAAAGGGTATCTCATTTTCATTGTCTTTATTTGATTTTTAAGGATGTTGAACTTTCTCCTGTAAGCGTCTTAAGCCATTGTGTTTCCTCTCTTTGCATTGTCTTTTAAGCATTTGTCTATGTGTCTTCAATGGCTTCCTATCAATTTGATCCATCTCTTTGTGTAATAAAGATTTAATTCTTTGTTGTCATCTTGGCTGCAAATGATTTTCCCTGTTGGGCATTTTCTTTATTTTTTGAAAATGTTTCAATTTTTATATATTTCAATCCTTCTATTTTCTTCCAACCCTATGAAATCTAACCCTCTGTAAACATTAGTGTTGTATTCTGGAGTTTTAAAAATATGCTTTAGTCATTCTTGAATTTACTTGGGCATATGGTATGAAAAGAGAACTAACACTATTTCTCATTGTTAATTGCCCCAACATTATTAGTAAATTATAAATAGTTATATTTTAGAATGTAGGATCTATATTTGGACCACCTATTTGCTTTTATTGGCTTATTGCCCTGTTTTATCCTAGATCTATATTCTTTGTAATTTTTGTAGCTATATTTAATGTTTTCCATCATTGTGCCTTTAAAAAGGGTATGTGTATGTATGCATAAACTTATGTGAAGTTATACATGTACGTTTCTGTCATTCCAGATTAAAATTTATCTTTAGTAATAGAAAACCAGCCTTTTGATTATTATTGCAATGAACTTATACATTAGGGAGGATTAACATTGTTACATTTAATTTTAACATCCAGGAATATGATACTGTCTTTTCATTCATTCAGGCTTTTGTGTCAATCAGTAAAGCTTTATATGTAGTTTTCTTACCAGAATGCCACAAGTTTTCCTTAGTTATTTCTGCATGTTTTTGCAGTTGTGAGTTTTCTTCTATAGAATTTTTCTTATATTTCTCGTAAAAAGCCAGCATCTCAAGAATAGGGTCACTTCAGCATTGCCAAGGAATTCTCAAATTTTAGAACCAGACTAACTACATTTGGCTGCTTTATTCGTCTCCCAAGATCATCTCTGCTGGCCCCTGTAGGATCCTGAGTTTTCAACCCTTTCTTGAAACCAGTATTTCTCAAACTTTAATGTGCAATATGGGGGAGACAGACAAGAAGCAAAATAAGGTGGTAAATGCTATGAAGAAAAAACCAGGAAAAAGGGTAGGGAGTTACCATGCAAGAGGGCTCATTTAAAACAGGTTAGTCCAAAAAAGGCTCTCTGAGGAGATGGCCTTTAAGCAAAGACCATCAGATGAGAAGTCAGCCTGGGATCCTGGAGAAGAGAGTGTCCGGGCAGAGGAAACAGCATGAGCAAAGCTCTGGTCAGAAAATAGCTTTGTGTGTTGGTGGAGGAGACAGGAGAAGAGTTGCGAGTGAGAGGGAGAGTGATAGGATCAGATGTGGGAGCAGCAGTCGGGATTGATTTCTCCACTGGTGTGGCTGACATTTGGTGTTGGGTGACTCCTGTGGACCATCCAGTGCATTGTAGGGTGTTTAGTAGCATCCCCGGCCTCTGTTCAATGGATGCCAGGAGCACCCCCTTTCTCCAATTGTGACAAGCAAAAATGTCGAATGTCTTCTGGGAGGTGAAATCATCCCCACTTGAGAAGTCTGATCTGGGGCCCTTTGTTCAGGGTTACCTGGCGGGGAGATGATCCCTACCACCTGTATAGATTCATCTGACCCTCACCTGGTGCCGCTACATGGGAAAAAGAACAGGGGAGCTGGCCCATTTTTCTTTTTGGGCCTCTGTTTATGTTATTGAAGTCAGTGAATAAAGGCTTGATAATGGTTATTTTCAGTTTGGTTTGTCCTAACTGGCCAGTGTTGATAGCCTCAGGGTCCCTCCTAGACCGGAGGACCTTTCCGGATGCTAAGCGATACATACCAGTCACTGACACCATCACTGTGAGACGGGTAACAACGCCCCATCTTCCACACAGAGACACTAAGGTTCAGGGAGGTGATGTGACTTGTTTAAGGCCACACAACTAGTAGTGACAAGGCGGGGATTCAAACCTCCAGGTTTAGGTATCTCAATCACCCAAGTTCTGCAATTCTGCAAAGCTGTGTCCATCTGCTGTCCACCATGAAAGACGGCTGGATCTTTCTAACTTACACTCCACAGCTTGTGCATTTAGCAGATCATACATAGGTACATTGAAAGTCCTTGTCTTTTCCTCCCTCCTCTTTACTGGAAAGAAGTCCATCCTGTATGTTTGGCCCAAAGAGTCAAGAAAATTGCAATGCTTTTCACTGCCCCACCACAGCCCTCACAGATCTTTTCTCACTTTGGGGACTCATTCTTACACTGAGAAAAGAGATCCTTGAAAATCAGCTTTAATATTATGTGGGGCATTCGGCTCTTACGTTTGAAACAACCGTTGAAGAAGCCTAACTCTCCAGTTAATAAGTTTTTGTGTTAAGAGCCAGGTTCTTGTTCGGTTGCCCAGGCTGGAGTGCAGTGACGTGATCACATTGGTCACTGCAACCTCGAGCTCCCGGGCCCAAGCAATCCTCACACGTCGGCTTCCCAAGCAGTTAGGACTATAGGCAAGTGCCACCACGCCCAGCTAATTTTGTATTTATTTTTTATTTTTGTAGAGATGGGATCTTGATATGTTGCCCAGTCTAGTCTTGAACTCCAGGGTCAAGCGATCCTCCGGCCTTAGCTTCCCAAAGTGTTGGTATTACAGGGGTGAGCCACTGCACCCAACCCAGTTAATACATCTTTTGAAAAAAATCATCTCTGGAGCAAACAAAGCCAGATATTGGTACATTTCTCTTCCTTAACTTGCAAATGACCTCAGACTTGCCAGTCATGGAAAGAACTGCTGACCGGCACCTTAGGAGCCAGGTCTAGAATTAGTCTAGGGATGGTCCTTCCATATAATCCTTCTAGTTAACTCAGCAACACCCAGGAAAGCTGACTTGATCAGGCCGAGTGCCACAGAACTTTTCCTGTCTACAAAACTTCATGTGACTCAATGCATTGAGAGTTGTAGATAGGTGGATATTATCTTCCTCATTTTGCACTTGCAGAAACTGAGGCTTAGCTTGGAGATAAGGAAAACCAAGAACCGGTCATGGCCTTTAGGGACATACAACACTTGAGATGCATTTAAGGGTGCTCTTGTTCTTAATGGGAGTCATGCAGAAGGCATAACCGTCGGACCAGAGAATTCAAGTGTTGGCAGAGAGAGAACACATAGGTGTGTTTCGTTTCTTTCAAACCAGCAAGTGGCTTGTTTACTGATCATTTTAGTTACAATTAGGAAGTTTCTCATTTTTTCAGAAAACGGGATTTTTGTGTCTAGTTTTCCTAATGCTAATTCAGAGAGAGAGAGAGAGAGAGAGAGAGAGAGAGAAAGAACCTTTCTGATTTCTCAATGCCCAAGGCCAGAGTCACATCTTAAAACCATGTAGCTTGCCCTCCATTTCCTCTGTCCCTCTTCCAGCAGCCGGATTGTGAAATGAGGTGCTAGTGATCCAACTCCCACCATAGGAATAAAGGAAGCTTTGGGGATGGTAGAGCAGCGAGATAGAATGAACCTGGCCTCGGGATGACTGTGGCATAGAGATACCCAGGGTCACCTCCAAGCACAAATGATTACAAAAAAGAGAAACAAGCCTTCTGTATTACTTAGGCCACTGTTATTTTGTTTCTGTTAAAGCAGCTGAACCAGAAATACAACAAATACAGGGTTTGCTATCAGAGAAACATTGCAGAAAGATAAAGGTTCCCGTGACTTTCCCTTAGGAAGCAGCCGCGTGAAGACTACCAACCATTTCTCTGCACGTCCGATATGGCCTATTTTTCTTCTGGAATAGATGCTGCTGCTTGTGATGAAGGCTTTGGCCTGCATTTAGGACAAACGCTAGATGAAGAAATGTGTACCACTAAACATGAGAACCACATTGAGCGAGATAAAACATGTCCACATGGGGAGGTTCATGGAAACCGAGGCGGGCTGAGAGGAGAGTCTCCTGTTGGATTCGTAGTCCAGGTCGTAAGGTTACTGAGTGGGCTCTTGGGTGGAATCACCCACCCTATTTAAATTATTTCCTCCTCCTCTTTCTCTCCTCTCCTGGGTACATTTAGTACTATTTGCCTAAATTAAATGCACGTTGGATTTGTCTCCATTTTATCCAGACATCCGTCAGGGTCCTCCTGCATGACTCACTGCCATCCAACTTCGTGTGGCGAATAGGTGTGTTCCTGGGGGTCTCTGGAGGCACTAACACTTCCACCCTGACCACAGGGAAATCTTGGGAAGGTGGATTTTTGGTTCCCTCCCACATCCAGATGGCAGACCCGAGTATGGCACCTGGAGATAGAGCTTCCGCAGGGCTCTCTTCATGGCCTGGTTCCTCAGGCTGTAGATAAGCGGATTCAGGGTGGGTGTGAGGACGGAGTAGAAGACGGCAGCCAAGCGACCTTCCAGCAGGGAGCAGCGGGTGGTGGGTCGCATGTAGGCAGAGCTGCCGGTGCCATAGAACAGGAGCACCGTGCCCAGGTGGGAAGAACAGGTGGAGAACTGGCCTTCCGGCGGCCGGCTGCTAAACGGGTCTGAACCACTGTGGCCAAGATGCGGATGTAAGAGAGGACGGTGAGGGCAAAGCAGCTCATGATGACACAGCCACTGGCTGCAAATCCGGCAGCCTCGTGGGCCTCAGCGTTGACACAGGCCAGGCGCATGAGTGGGGGGATGTCACAGAAGAAGTGATCGATCACGGTAGGACCACAGAAGGGCAGGGAGAAGGTGTTGACCGTGTGGGAGGCTGAGAAGAGGATCCCGCCGCCCCAGGCCACCGCCACCAGGGAGACACAGACCTGGGGACTCATGGCTGGCCCATACACCAGGTGCCTATAGATGGCCAGGCAGTGGTCATAAGCCATGGAGGTGATGAGGAAACACTCTGTGGCCCCAAAACAGACAAAGGCAAAGAGCTGGGATGCACATGCAGGGAGGGAAGTCTTCCCAGAGCTCATCACGGTGACCACCAGGGCCCGGGGCAGGGTGGTGGATGTGGAACAGATGTCCAGCAGGGAGAGGTGTCTGAGGAAGAAGTACATGGGTGTATGCAGGCGGGCGTCATGTGTCACCACGGCTATGATGAAGAGGTTCCCCAGGACTGCAACCAGGCAAATGAGAAGGAAGGCGGCTGCGCTCAGCAGCTGTAACTCAGGGGCTGTCGAGAAGCCCTGGAGGGCGAATGCAGGTCCTGCTGTGAGATTGGCCACATTCTTTGTCTGTGGGAGAATATCTCCTGCATTGCAGAAGACGCTGATGGAGTGGTGCATGAGGAGATAAAGCAACAATGACAAGGACCTACGAGGAAAACACTGAAAAAGGTTGGGTGAGCTGAGTCTGGAAAGGATGCCCAAATACTTCTTCATTCAGCATTCAGCACACAGGCATTGTCTTCCGCTTGGATCTCGGTCTCAGACGCCTACAGAGGCCCTGCCCATGCGTCAGTCAGTGAATCTGGCTGGCTGCGGTGCCATCCGACATGCTGTGACTATGCAGAAATGGATGTTCTGTTGAATGAGGCAGGTGCTGTAGGCTCTTGCCAGCTGTCGGTGGTGTGTCCAGCCTTGGCGGATTCTGTGAAGTTTTTCAAGGGAAGCCAGAATTCCAGATTTTTGTGTAAAACCTCTTGACTTTTTATATATTGGCAGTTAATTCATATTTAAAACACTGCCTATCATAGGGGCTGACAGTTAACACTTTGGTCTTACCATGCATACGACTACACAACTCCATAGCAGCTTAATCAGAGCCTGCAACTCAAGGTCTTCTAATGATATACTTGCCCCATTGGCCTAGGACACCATCCCTCTGTGGGAGGCGTGCGAAGGCCCTGGAGTGGGAGTCGGAAAAGAATGTTTCCGTAGCACAAAATAGGTCACTGTGAAGTCTGCAGTGGATATGATGTTGTGTTCAAAGACTTGGAGAAGTGGGTTGGGGCCCAATCACGCTGACCTTGGAGTCCACGGTAAGGAGTCCGGCTTATTTTCCAGGTGGGAGTTGAGGCCATTGGTGGCGGCGGCGGGGCGGGATGAGGGCAGCTGTTAAGCAAGAGAACAACAGAGTCTACAGATTGAGCGGGAATCAGTGAAGGAAAGATGGGGTGGGATGGGGGAAAGGTGTCCAGAGGAGGGAACAGCGTTCATGGTGAGATGCATTCCAGACTTCGGCTTTCTAGAACTACAAGACAATAAATGTGTGTTGTTTTTAAGAGATGATATTTGTGGTAACTTTTGTTTTAGCTGCCACCCGAAACTAACACAGCCTCCTCCACCCTCAGCCCCTCTTGTCTTATTGCCAAGTTGTCCTTCAACTGCATCCTCCTCCATGTCATGGAGACATGGAGCCTCTCCCAACAAAGGCAAAAGCAACACAACCACACACCATTCCCTATCCTGAGAGTCCCCGTAGCTAATGCAATTTCTCTCCTCCTTCCCCGCAAGATCCACAAGGAAGAACACGCTGTAACTGTATTTCCCTTGTGGGATATAGGCACCCATGTGAGATGGTTTTTTGGGGTGAGTGGGTGAACGCAATTGATGGTCCAGCTGAAATTTATTTTAATGTGCCTGGAAGAGAGAACATCAGACTCACAGCTGTCCAGACTGCTCTGGTGGGGGCAGGGGGTTAAATGTGCACTGAAGTTCCAGAAAAAGAAACATGGCAGCTGTGCACACTGTTATTTGGGAAGGAAGTGAGATTAGGCTCTTGAGTGTGAAGGGAGGTGGCTGGCATAGGTGGCACAGGGATTATGGCGTCAAGTCCTTGCTAAGTTATTATTACTTGTGTTTTAGCTTTAGTGTCTGGAAAGTGAAGAGCTTGCAAAGGCATCTCCGAGCTGCTCCATGGGGCCCTTGGGGCCACCAAGGCATGAGGAGCCTGCTTGGTGGAGATCCAACCCCTTTCCTTCAGCAAGATCCAGTTACACGTTGATTTCTTCAGTCGTTATTAGATTATCAGCTCAGTTTTCTTTTGATGACAGGGTCCCACCATGAAAAAGCGGGTTTGAAAGTCACCAGGGCTAGAACTCACTACTGAAAGGCAGGTTGCTTCATGGTTTACAGCATAGACTCTGAAGCGAGGCTGCCTGGAGTCAAATCCCAGCCCTGCCACTTACTAGCTGTGTAACCTCAGGCATGTTCCTTAACCTCTCTGTGCTTTGCTTTCTTTATAGATAATGTATAGGAATAACGTTCCTCTTTGTGGGGTTGTCGTGTGAATTAAATGAGGTTAACATGTGCATAGAAAACACACGTGTGTTCTTATCTTCATCCAAATGGAAGAGTGTACATTTCTCAGAACTGTGTGGGACGACCACTCCATGGCTGAAAATAGCAACACCACAGCATCGTCATGTGAAGCCCCGAAGGCAAGAGACCCAGGGTGTGAGCCTCGTTTCCCCCACTGGCTAATGAGTTTCACAGAAGCATTGCTGCTGGTGTGAGAAGAGATGTGTAAAAAGTAAAATAGAGGTTCCTCTTCAAAGACTCCTCCCCATCTTATAAAAAATAAATAGTAACTTCTCTTAAAAGCAAAATGTATGCAAAGACCTGTGCTAACATTCTTAAATATCTGCTAGCCATAATTAAAAAGATCAATATACTCTATGTTCTTAGCTCCCACAATTTAGCCTAAATATTTGCCCGGACATGTTTGTACTGGTCCAAGCAAGCATGAAGTCATAGCCTGTTCCTCCTCCTTATTTAACGTGTTTTTACCTTTCTCAACATTCCACAAGTGACTTCCTCCTTCCTTTGTTCTCCTCTACGTTTGCCTGTTTTAGAAAGTTCTAAGTTGCTAGCCAGTCGGGACAAATACAGAATGTGAGGTCCCGTTCCAGCCAGTAAAAACCAGACACAGCAGTAGAGTAAACGTGTCAGGTATAAATGACCCTGTCTCCTTTGTTTGGTATACTCTCCTGGCAAAACTGCTAGTGATTGTACCCCTTCTGCAAAAAATAAAAATGGCCTTGCTAAGTCAATTAAATTTATGTTCAAGTGCTATTTCTTTACAGCACCAAAAAACAAGCATTTCAAACAGACGTCAGGACCTGCCTCTCCACAGAGTCTCAGTGTCCTCCATAGTATACCCACCTACAGCCCCACCCCCTCAGCTTACATCCCTGCACTCACGGGGAGCTCACGTACGTCAGAGTTCTCACCCAGGGACCACGTGTCCCTTAGAGGACACTTGGCATCGTCTGGGGACATTTCTGGCTGTCTCAGCTAGGGAGCGTGCTCCTGGCCTTTAGTGAGTGGAGACCAGGAACGTGGCTGAATATCCTTCCATGAACAGGACAGCCCTCACAGTCAAGAGTCACTGATCCCCAACGGGTCAACAGCACCGAGGTTGAGAAACCCTGGCCTAGGGAGCCTCCTCTGGGACCTCTGGCTGAGCCACTGTGACGAAACATAGCAATATCCTGCCAGGGATGGGTCACGGGAATGAGCGCTGTTCGGGGGCCATGCCGACAGTCTTCCTTTTGCTTTTCTCAAGTTTCCCTTTTTTTCTGAGACGGAGTTTCCCTCTTGTTGCCCCAGCTGGAGTGCAGTGATCTTGGCTCACTGCAACCTCCACTTCCCAGGTTCAAGCTATTCTGCTGCCTCAGCCTCCCTAGTAGCTGGGATTATAGGCCCCGCCACCACGCCCAATTAATATTTTGTATTTTCAGTAGAGACAGGGTTTCACTATACTGGCCGGGCTGGTGTCGAACTCCTGACCTCAGGCGATCCACCCGCCTCAGCCTCCCAAAGTGCTGGGATGACAGGCGTGAGCCATTGTGCCCGGCCGGTTTCACCATTTTTGTAGTGAGCGCGTAGAGTGGGGAAAGATGCCACCGTTTCCTGAGCTGTGTCCTGGGCCCTGTGCTAAGCACACCCCATGTAACCCGTCACTGAACTGTCACAGCCACGCTGGCACGTTCAGTATCATTAGCCCCCTCGACAGGTGGATCAAACCCCGGCTTCATGCGGGTGAAGTCGAATAGCCAGTGATGGCCGAGAAGGGGCTGGAGCCCCCGCAGTCATGATGCAAAGCTCTGGTTCTCAGCCCCAACCCCATCTCCCTCATGGGGTTTTCACTGACTGTTCTTGAATCCAAACAACAGCAACAATGTCACCCCTCGCTGTTCTGCAGCACTCGGCTGCTTGCTGACCATGTCCCCCCAGCCTCTCCTGCAATGCTGGTGGGAACACCAGACACGTTGGCGCCAACTCTTTGTAAAAATCCTCTGAACCAGGGGTTCCACTTCTGGGGCTTGCCTGGCAGAAGCACCGACAGAGGGGAATCCAGACACAGGCACAGGCATGCTCCATGCAGGGTAGGAGATGGCGACATGCTGAGCTGACCTCAGTGCCCCTCGACTGCGGACAGCTTAATCATGGGATGCTCATACAGTGGAATGTGACAAAACCATCAGAAAGCAAGGCAGGCCGGGTGCAGTGGCTCACTCCTGTAATCCCAGCACTTTGGGAGGCTGAAGCAGGCGGGTCACTCTAGGTCAAGAGTTCAAAACTGGCCTGGCCAACGTAGTGAAACCCCATCTCTTCTAAAAATACACACACACACACATATATACACACACACACAAAATTAGCTGGGCGTGGTGGTGCACACCTGTAATTCCAGCTACTTGGGAGGTTAAGGCAGGAGAATCAGTTGAACCCAGGAGGCAGAGGTTGCAGTGAGCTAAGATGACACCACTGAACTCCAGCCTGGGTGACAGAGCGAGACTCCCTCTCAAAAAAAAAAAAAAAAAAAGCAAGGCAGCTGTATGTTCTGCTGTGAAATGATAAATGCCAGATATTGCTAAGAATTAAAGATAAAGCAGGCTGGGCACAATGGCTAACGCCTATAATCCCAGCGCTTTGGGAGGCCAAGGTGGGAGGATCACCTGAGGTCAGGAGTTCGAGACCAGCCTGGCCAACGTGGCAAAACCCCATCACTCCTAAAAATACAAAAATTAGCTGGGTGTGGTGGTGCATGCCTGTAATTCTAGTGACTCTGGAGGCTGAGGCAGGAGAATCACTTGAACTTGGGAGGCAGAGGTTGCAGTGAGCAGAGATTGCACCATTGCACCCCAGCCTAGGAGACAGAGCAAGACTCCGTCTCAAAAAAAAAAAAAAAAAAAAAAAAAGCAAAGCATGCCCAATGTGGTGCCTGTGATGCTCCAATGGGCCGGGGGCAGTGCCGACACATGCCCAGAAAATGGTTAAGTATATTCACCCTGGGGGAGAACCTGGGGATGGAGGAGTGCGTTTGAGTTTTACTGTATGTCAAGTGCTTATACCGTCTGTTCACAAAAACTAATGATAACATTCTGTTTCTGGAAGGGCATTTTCCAGATGTGACTTCAATGGATTCTCAAACTGCGAAGGCAGGCGTTGTTAGGGTTCCCATGTCACAGACGAGGAAACTGAGATTTAGGGAGGAAGTGGGAGCATCTGACTCTGAACCCAGGACTCCCTGACTTCAGTTTTAAGTTCTTTGTGCGACCCGAGCAGAATGACAACTAGCTTTTAAAAACCTTTTCCTGCGAGCTGGACTCTGATCTAAAGGCTTTGCATACAACCCACTGAAAAATTATTGAGAAATCCCTGAAGAATGTTTCTTTCTACAGTTTATATCTCCTTTCTTAGTCATGTTATAAATAAAAGCAGAGAAATTGTTAAATTTTAAACTTAAAAACAGCAACAAATCTATTATATGTTAAAAGAACCCATATTTTATGAACAATGTTAATATTTTCCAAACAAAATCTTAGTAAAGGAAAGGTGGTATTGTTTTACATTTTTGTAAATCTCTTTAATTTCCTCCTAAAGAGAAGAGAGAGAGATTTCCCCCATCTACTCACAATATTATATCATGCAGAGAAAATGAGATGGAAAAAATCCAAATAAGATATTAATGTTCTGTTTGGGCATAGTGGCTCACACCTGCAACCCCAGCACTTTGGGAGGCCAAGGAGGGCAGATCACTTGAGCTCAGGAGTTCGAGACCAGCCTGGGCAATGTAGCAAGACCTCATCTCTACTAAAAATAAAAAAATTAAAAATCAGGTGGGCATGGTGGTGTGTGCCTACAGTCCCAGCTACTCAGGAAGCTGAGGTGGGAGGATCACCTGAGCCTAGGAGATCGAGGTTGCAGTAAGCTGTGATGGCACCACTGCATTCTTGCCTGGGCAACAGAGCAAGACCCTGTCTCAAAAAAAATTTAATTAAATTAAATAAAAACTAATGTTCTTAGAAAAATAGTTTGAAGTGGTGGACCCCTTACCAAAGGTCTTGATTTACTACATTTGGAAATTACTGGCCTAAGAGATACACAAATAATGAACAAGAAATTACAAGTGGAGACCATCAGAATGTACAAATGAGAAGTTATTAATTCAAGAAACTGTGAAACATCCACATCACCTTTGCAATTCTGTGCAGCTGCATTTGGCTGGGGCAGAACAGCCCCTCCCCCACTGCCAGTTCTCTCTCTGTTTCCATGGTGACTCATCTCCAAAGACACTGAGCGTTGCTTGGCAACCAGACCAGCTCCTCCATTCTCTCCCCCTGCAATGAAGACCCACTGCATTCCTGCTGTTCTATCTTCATACCTGCAATTGTCTGCAGAGGAACCCTGGATACATTAAAACTGAGGGAAGAACAGCAACATTCCACATCTGATGCCACGGAAACTACCAGCTCCAATGGTGCACAGATCCTGCATTTGATCTCTCTACATTTCCCGGTCTCTGTGAAGCTGAGGTGTCAGTGCTTGCTGGGAAGAAAAGCAATCCCCACATGGAAATCAGCGAGAAAGAGGAGTGAGGGTGGCATGGCCCCGTCTGATCTGAAAGTTCGAGAAGTTGCACGGTGCCCAGCAGACACACATATCCCATTCTTCAATAACTGTCATTATGGACAAATGGAAAAAACAGATTTTGAGAGAAAGAAGGAACCACCACACATTATTAACATGGTTATTATCCATAAAACAGAATATAATAAGTGTCGGCAGGCTGTGGAAAAATAAGAAGCCTTCCGCCCTCTGGTTGGGAATGTGATGTGGTGCAGCGGCTTTGGAAGCGAGATGGTTCCTGTGAAATTCATAATAAAGTTACCAGATGATCCAGCTGTGTCCTCATCTGGGTATATACCCCAAGAACTGAAAACAGTGTTTTTTTTTGTTTTGTTTTTGGTTTTTTTTTTTTTTTTTTGAGACGGAGTCTCGCTCTGTCGCCCAGGCTGGAGTGCAGTGGCCGGATCTCAGCTCACTGCAAGCTCCGCCTCCCGGGTTCACGCCATTCTCCTGCCTCAGCCTCCCGAGTAGCTGGGACTACAGGCGCCGCCACCACGCCCGGCCGAAAACAGTGTTTTAAAGAGATATTTGGGCCGGGCGCGGTGGCTCACACCTGTAATCCCAGCACTTTTGGGAGGCCGAACGGTGGCGGATCACGATGGGTCAGGAGATCGAGACCATCCTGGGTCTACACGGTAAAGCCCCGTCGGTCTACTAAAAATAACAATAAAACTAGGCCGGCGCGGTGGCTCACGCCTGTAATGTCCAGGCCACGTTTGGGGAGGCGAGTAGCGGGCGGATCCTCGAGGCAGGAGGATCGGAGACCATCCTGGCTAACACGTGAACCCCGTCGTCTGACTTAAAAAAAATACAGAAAAACAGCCGGGCGGATGCGGGACGCAACTGATAAAAGTGCCACAGGCGTACTCGGGAGAGCATGAGGCTAGAGAGAATGGCAGTGAACCCGGAGAGGCGGAAGCTTGCAGGTGAGACTGAAGATCCGGCCACTGCACTCCAGCACTGGAGCGGAAGTCTCAAGAAAAAAAGAGAGATTTGTACTGTCATGTTTACAGCAGCTTTATTCGTAATCGTCAAAAGTAGAGAAACTGAAGTGTCCATCAAGGGATGAGTGGATAATGGGTTAACAAACTGTGGTTTTTCACTTTGGGAGGCCGAGGCGGGTGGAACACCTGAGGTTGGGAGTTCGAGACCAGCCTGACCAACATGGTGAAACCCCGTCTCTACTAAAAATACAAAAATTAGCCGGGCGTGGTGGCGGGTGCCTGTCATCCCAGCTACTCGGGAGGCTGAGGCAGGAAAATGGTTTGAACCCGGGAGGCGGAGGTTGCAGTGAGCCGAGTTCATGCCACTGAGCGATCTTGAGGTTGCAGTGAGCTGAGAATGTGCCACCGAATGATCATGCCATGCCGAGATTGTGCCTGGGCGACAAGAGCAAGACTCTAAAAAAAAAAAAAAAAAAAAAACACCTGTGGATTTTGCATGCGATGGAATATTACTGAGCCTTAAAATAAAACCCTGACACATGCTACCACACAGAGGAACTTTAGGACACGATGCCAAGGGGAATAAGCCAGAGTCAAAGCGACAACTCTCTATGATTCCACTTCCATAAGGTCCCAAACTAACCTAATTCATAAAGACAGAAAGTACAATGGTGGTTGCCAGGGGCGAAGAGAGAAGGAACGGAGAGTTAGTGTTTCATGAGTACAGAATTCCAGTTTTGCAATATGAAAACTACTCTGGGTTTGGAAGGTGGTGATGTTTGCAAATAATGTGAATGCAATTAATGACACAGAATTGCCCACTTTAAAATGATTAAAATATAAATATTGAATTCTGTAATAATTTACCCTATGTTTATTTAAAATTTAAAACAAACGTAAAAGTGTTTGCTTACGAATTAATATTAGCAAAATATGGACTATATGGTGAATTTTATATCCTGTGTAGTCTGCTAGAGTTTTAACAAGGAATGCCTATTTCCTTTCCAGTGCTTCAACAGTGCCATCTAGCTGTGGCAAAGGCGCTTGACAGCATTTGATAAAATCATACGCATTGCCTTAAATGAGAAGAAAGAGAAAAAACTGAGACCCTAAAATTGCTGTGTCACTTTAGTTTCTTGTTTGTTCTTTGAAAAGAATTTGTGCCGCAGGTTTTATTAACGAGCACATGGCCACGGAAGGCTGTAGGACCTCGGGTTGATCTGCAATGGTGTAACCTCCTGATGGGCTGGTTCTTCCTGCACAGAAAAAAAACATTCACCGAGACATCAGCCACGGTGGCTCATGCCTGTAATCCCAGCACTTTGGGAGGCTGAGGCAGGCGGATTACCTGAGGTCAGGAGTTCGAGAGCAGGTGACCAATGTGGTGAAACCCCATCTCTACTAAAAATACAAACTCAGCCGGGCATGGTGATGGGTGCCTGTAATCCCATCTACTCAAGAGGCTGAGGCAGGAGAGTCGCTTGAACCCAGGAGGCGGAGGTTGCAGTGAGCCGAAATCCCACCATTGCACTCCAGCCTGGGCGACAGAGCGAGACTCCATCTCAAAAACAAACACAAAAAGAACAAAACAAACAAAAAACAATTCACTGAGGCCATGACACTGCCACAAAGAGTTTATTGATATGAGGCTGGCCACGCAGCGTGGGAGACAGAGTTACTACTCAAATCAATCTTCTTGAAAATTCAGAGGTTAGGGTTTTTCCAGGCTAGTTTGGTGCGCCAGGGAGTCCACTTCTGAGTGGGGCTAAAGGACCAGTTGGTGTGTTGAGTGATTCGAATGGAGCCATTGGCCATCAGAAAAGCAAAAACCTAAAAAGATATTTCAAAAGGCCAGTCTTAGGTTCTACAAGAGCGATGTTATCTGCAGAGGCAATTGTGGAAGTGGCAAATCTTGTGACCTCTAGACTCCTGGTTATCATTTAAGTCTATACCTTAGCAGAATTCGGGCTCCTCATCCTCCTAACCTGGTGACTTTTCATTAGCTTTACGAACTTTCGGTTTTTTTGGGGGCGGGGGAAGGGCCATTATCATTTAAATTATGAATTAAAACATCTCCCCAAATTAACCTGGCCTAAACTCAGCAATGATCTAGACACTTTGGAGGTTAAAGGCAAGATGGGGGCCGGTTAGATCAGACATCTTTCACTGTCGTAATTTTGCTGTCGTAATTTTGCTGTCGCAATTTTTGCAAAGAGAGTTTCGGTGGTATGGCTCTGGAGAGATTCTTCAGTTCCGGTACGGGCATAACTGTAGAGAGAGTGCAGGCTGGATTTCAAATTCTGCTCAGCTCTAGGGACATGAATCTAAATGCAGAGGAAAACACACACAACCATCCCCAGCAGCCTTGGCCATGAGCAAGGTCCTAGGAGCGTCCACATTTTACAGAAAGCACTGGGCCCAGAGATGGGAGGTCTCCAGGCTGCCTGTCCCTGTGTCCACACCCCCATCACCTGCTCCCCCAGCCTGTTTCTGGACATCCAAGGAGAGGTGTCTGGCACCTTCTAGAAAAGAGTTTCCAGGGCTGCAGTCTTGTTCCACCCTCAGGCTTGGGATAGCCCTCGTGCCCCTAGGGGACAGTTGGCAGTGTCTGAAGGGGTTTTTAGTTATCACAGGAGTGGAGAGCTGCTGAGAATCCAGGAATGTCCCTCGACGGCCCACATGGCCTAGCACAACCCTCCCCGCCACAATGAAGAATATCCTACCAAATTTTCAGTGTTACCCTGGAAGAGAACACATGATACAGATGACCCTCCCAACATGTTTGACCATCGCCATATTGACCTCCTCCCCTCCAAGGCTTTCGTTCAATCTCTCTAAGCCATCCACTCCTACCTGCCTTGTCATTACTAATAACCAAGACCACTCAGTCCTCTCATTTCCAGCATCCCGTTCCCATCTCCAACATCACATCCTACCAGACAGATGACTTATCCTCCTCACCTGATACCAACATTCTTTTATCCTTTAAGGACCAACACTCCACCATTTTAATCAAACCTTCACTGCGACACCCAGGTCACCTTCTAGGGTCAATCTGTGAAATGGATTCTTTCTGCGCACACTCCACTCTCACAGTTTCGTGTGATTCTCTTGGAAAACCCCATCCATGTTTGGCTCTGACTCCCCTTGCCCTCCCCCTTACTCCTCACTCCTGGTGGCTGGAAAGGAACAGCCCCTACCCCATTGCTGTTCTCACCCTCACTTCATGGTGACTCACCTCCAAGGATTCTGAGCACAGCCTGGAAGCAGGACCAGCTTCTCTATACACACCACTACTTCAATGCATGACCACTGCATAATGGCTCTTTTTTTACAGAGTTTTTCACTCTTGTCACCCAGGCTGGAGTACAATGGCACCATCTTGGCTCACTGCAACCTCCACCTTCCAGGTTCAAGGGATTCTCCTGCCTCAGCCTCCAGAGTAGCTGGGATTAAAGGTGCCCGCCACCACATCTGGCTAATTTTTTTTTTGTATTTTTAGTAGACCTGGGGTTTCACCGTGTTGGCCAGGCTATTCTCGAACTTCTGACCTCAAGCGATCTGCCTGCCTCAGCCTCCCAGAATGCTGGGATTGCAGGCGTGAGCCACTGCCCTCGGCAGACGTTTCTGATCTTAAGACTTCACCTCTTTCATTCACATTGTCACCTTATTCCTATTTCCCAAACAAAAGTAACAAGATTAAAATAATATTTTTAATCATGTTCAAAAGGAAGTGAGATACAATTCTTACTTTTGCCCTTTGAACCTCTTCTATCTCCAGCAACAAACCTAAAACCTGAGATACTCGCAACTTTAGGTATATTTTTCTACCACACTCCAAGCTTACATTCCAGGCGAGGAAGAGAACAAGCAGTAAGCAAGGAAAAGAAGCATCAATTTACGTGCAGTGGCTCATGCCTGTAATCTCCATGCTTTGGGAGGCTGAGACAGGAGGATTGCTTGAGGCCAGGAGTTTGAGACCAGCCTGGGCAACATAGCAAAACCCCATCTCTAAAAATAGAAAAAATCAGCTGGGGCTGAGATTTGTAAACTGAAGGATGAAAATACAAAATATAAAATTAATTGATAAAGCATCAGTAGGCTTTGACAGGATGGATTTCAATTTTAAAAGAAGTTCTGTGGGTAAAATGCTATCAAACAGCATCACATGCTACAGAGAAATATTTTGTGACTCAGCTGATTGGACGGTCTTTATCGTTATCTTATTTTAAGAAATTGCCACAGACACCTCAACCTTGAACAACCACCACCGTGATCAGTCTGCAGCCATCAACACTGAGGCAAGACCCTCCACCAGCCAAATGGTTATGACTCATTGAAAGATCAGGTGATTCTTACAATTTTTTAGCAATAACATATTTTACATTAAGGTGGGGATATTGTGAACTGGAGGATATATTCTAAATTCTAAATTATTTGTGGTCATTTTACAATGTTCACAGCATCTTCACAAGGAGTAGATTCCATCTCAAGAAACCACTTACTTTGCTCGTTCAAAAGAAGCAACTCCTGTAATCCCAGCACTTTGGGAGGCCGAGGTGGGCGGATCACGAGGTCAAGAGATTGAGACCATCCTGGCAACACGGTGAAACCCTGTCTCTACTAAAATTACAAAAAAAAATTAGCCAGGTGTGATGGCACATGCCTGTAGTCCCAGCTACTTGGGAGGCTGAGGCAGGAGAATCGCTTGAACCCGGGAGGTGCAGGTTGCAGTGAGCCGAGATCATGCCATTGCACTCCAGCCTGGGTGACAGAGTGAGACCCTGTCTCAAAAAAAAGAAGAAAGAAAGAAAGAAGGAAGGAAGGAAGGAAGGAAGGAAGGAAGGAAGGAAGGAAGGAAGGAAGGAAGGAAGGAAGGAAAGAAAGAAAGAAAGAAAGAAAGAAAGAAAGAAAGAAAGAAAGAAAGAAAAAGAATTCCTCACCTGCTAAAACTTCCTTATGAGATTACAGAATTCAGTCATATATTTAGGCTCTACTTCTAATTCTAGTTTTCTTGTTCTTTCTACCACATCTGCAGTGACTTCCTCCATTGAACTCTTGAACCCCACAAAGTCATCAACAGGAGTTGAAATCAACTTCTTTCAAACTCCTATTGATGTTGACATTTTGACCTCCTTGTTCCATTTATAGAGCACAGGTAGAGTAGGTTTTGCACAGTGCTGAAGAGTCCTAGAATTTTTAGGCCATGCATGGTGGCTCACGCCTATAATCCCAGCACTTTGGGAGGCCAAGACCAGCAGATCACTTGAGGTCAGGAGTTCGAGACCAGTCTGGCCAACATGGCAAAACCCTGTCTCTACTAAAAATACAAAACTTATCCGGGCATGGTGGTGCAACCTGTAATCCCAGCTACTCAGGAGGCTGAGGCAGGAGAATCACTTGAACTCAGGAGGCGGAGGTTGCAGTGAGGCAAGATTGTGCCACTACACTCCAGCCTGGGCAACAGAGTGAGACTCTGCCTCACAAAAAAAAAAAAAAAAAAAAAAAAAAAAAAAAAAAAAAAGAATAAATAAATAAATAGTCCTAGGACTTTTGGAATAATAAAAAAGCATTGGATTCCACTGACCATCACCAGCTGCATTAGTTCCTAAGAAGAGAGTCAGCCTGTCCTTTGAAGCTTTGAAGCCAGGCACTGACTTCTCTCTAGCTACGAAAGTCCTAGATGACATCTTTTTCCAATAAAAGGCTGTGTTGTCTACATTGAAAATCTGTTGTTTGATGTACTCACTAAGGACCTTCACTAGATCTGCTGGATGACTTGCTTCAGCTTCCACACCAGCACTTGCAACTTCACCTTTCACTTTTTTTTTTTTTGAGACAGAGTCTTGCTCTTTTGCCCAGGCTGAAGTGCAATGGTGTGGTCTCGACTCACTGCAACCTCTGCTTCCTGGGTTCAAGCAATTCTCCCCCCTCAGCCTCCCACGTAGCTGGGACTACAGGCATGTGCCACCACGCCCAGCTAATTTTTTTTTGTATTTTTAGTAGAGACAGGGTTTCACCATGTTGCCCAGGCTGGTCTCAAACTCCTGGGCTCAGGTAATCTGCCCACCCTGGCCTCCCAAAGTGCTGGGGTTACAGGCGTGAGCCACTGCGCCTGGTCTGCCTTTCACTTCCGTGTTATGAAGACGGTTTCTTTCCCTGAAGCTCATGAATCAACCTCTGCTAGCTTCCAGCATTTCTTCTACAGCTTCCTTACCTCTCTCAGCCTTCATAGAATTAAGGAGAGTTAGGGCCTCACTGTGTATTAGGCTAAGGCTTAGGGCAATTTTCTGGCTCGTTTGATTTTCTATCCTCACAGATGGCTCAAACTTTCCTGACTTGGCAATAAGGGTATTTCCCTTTCTTATCGTTTGTGTGTTCCCTGGAGTAGTCTTTATTTTCAGTCCAGAACTTTTCCTTTGCACTCACAAGTTGTCTCACGGGTGCAAGAAAACTAGCTTTCACCCTGTCTCGGCTTCCTACCTGCCTTCCTCACTAAGCGTCCTTATTTCTAGCTTGTGATTTAAAGTGAGAGACCAGCAACTCTTCCTTTCACTTGAACACTTTAGCATCATTGTAGGGTTATGTTTTGGAAGAATTCAATACAGTTGTGTCTCACAGAATAGGGAAGCTTGGACGTGGGGAAATGGGGGAATGAACAATTAGTGCAATTAATGGGGCACTCAGAACAAACACATGGTTTTTGTTGTTGTTGTTGTTGTTGTTGTTGTTGCTGTTGTTTTAGAGGGAATCTCACTCTGTTGCCCAGGCTGTCATGCAGTGGTGCCATCTTGGCTCACTGCAGCCTCCCCCTCTTGGGTTCAAGCGATTCTCACGCCTCAGCCTCCTGAGTAGCTGGGATTACAGGCCCGCGTCACCACACCTGGATAACTTTTGCTTTTTTATTACAAGCAGGGTTTCACCATGTTGATCAGGTTGGTCTCGAACTCCTGACATCAGGTGATCCGCCCGCCTCGGCCTCCCAAAGTGCTGGGATGACAAGCGCGAGCCACCGCGCCCAGCCACATGTATATTTAGATTCCCCGTCTCATATGCATGTGGATTGTGATGTCCCAAAATAATTACGGCAGTAACATGAAAGATTACTGACCACAGATCACCATCACATCCATGATAATAATAAAAATGCTTGAACTGTTATGAGAGTTACTGAAATGTGATACTGAGGTGTGAGGTGAGCACATACTTTGGAAAAACGGCACTCTCAGACTTGCCAATGCGGACGTGCACAAACTTTCCCTTCGAAAAAACTTGGTATCTGTGAAGCGCAGTGAAACGAAGCACAACAGAAAACTGGACGCTTGCATTTTCCAAACAAAATTCGCAATAAAGATGGTGTGGCTTTTCATTTCTGCAAATACCGTTAATGTTTTCCTTACCACTAGATGGCTATGATCAAACTCTCTGCTTAAATCAGACATGTGCAATATTATGCCATCCAGAGAAAATGAGGGAAAATGCAAATAAGTCTTCGTGTGTTTAGGACAATTATTTGGAATTGTGGATTCCAAATCTTGATTCCCCGCACCTCTCCCGCCCCCGGAGCCCTGGAACTCCATTTTTGGGAAAAAGTGGTCTAACAGATATACAAATGATATACAGGAGATTATAAATGGAGATCATTTGAATAAACAAGAGGTTGTCCATGAAAGAAACTGTGGAACGTCCAATCACTTTCCTTGGTCTTCGCAGCTCCCCTGGCTGAGGAGGAACTCCGTCCCCGCCGTCCCCCAGCACTGTCCAGGTATATGAGGTACTCAGGTACCCGATTCTAGGTAGATGAGGTACTTAGAAGAGTCAAATTCATAGAAATGGAAAATAAAACGTTGGTTTTCAGGGGCTGGAAAAAGGGAAATGAAGAGTTATTGCTGTTTCCATGGTGACTCATCTCCAAGGATACTGAAGGTTGCTCGGCAACCAGGTCACCTTCTCCATTCTCTCCCTGATCCGACAAACACTTATTGTATTCCTGCTATTATATCCTTATAGCCACATCTGTCTGAAGAGGTAACCCTACAGTTCAGTTTTAAGAGAAGTATGGCAGCATTTCCTATCTTCTGACACCACATTAAGTAGAAGCTACAGGGATTCACAGTTTCTACATTGGTTCTCTCATTTTTTTTTTTTTTAATTTTTTGCAGTCATATCTTTGTGATGCTGGGTTATCAGTGGTATCTGTGATAAAAACAATAACCCCCCAAAAATCAATGAGGATGAGGACATCAGAGTGACACGGTCTAGTCTGATTCCTACATTTGAGAAGTTGTGCAGGAACCAACAGACAAACACATCCCATTATTAAGTAATTATTATTGAAAAGTGAAACAAATATTTTTTTCTTTGGCAAAGAGATAATGAACCACTTCATTCCCATTTCCGTGGACACTATCCACAAGACAGAAGATAACAACCACCCACAGGGCTTGGAGAAGTTGGCACATCTGCACTCCTGCTGCAACTGTGAGGGGAAAAAAATTTTGAAAAAAAAAAAAAAAAAAAAAAAAAAAGACAATGGTTCTGAAAAGAATAAAAATAAAATTCTCTTTCTACCTCTAGATATTACCCAGAAGTATTGGAAGCGGAAAATTAAAGAGATATTTGTACACCCATGGGCATAGCAGCATTATTCATGAGAGTCAAAAGTGGAAGCATCCCAGCACTTTGGGAGGCCGAGGTGGGCGGATCACAAGGTCAGGAGATCGAGACCATCCTGGCTAACACAGTGAAAACCCGTCTCTACTAAAAATACAAAAAATTAGCTGGGCGTGGTGGGGGGCGCCTGTGGTCCCAGTTGCTTGGGAGGCTGAGGCAGGAGAATCGCTTGAACCCGGGAGATGGAACGTGCAGTGAGCCGAGACCATGCCACTGCACTCCAGCCTGGGCAACAGAGTGAGACTCCGTCTCAAAAAAAAAAAAAAAAAAAAAAAAGTTGGAAGCTACCCAAGTTGCTCGTTAACCAAGTTTTGGTTAAAAAGTCAAAAAATAACATATCAGCAAGGCTGTAGAGAAAGGGGGACGCTGACATACTCTTGGTGGAAATGAAAATTAGTCCAGCCACTGTGGAGAGCAGTTTGGAGATTTCTCAAAGAACTAAGACTTGAACTGCCATTCACCCCAGCAATCCCATTACCGGGTTTATGCCCAGAGGAAAATGAATCATTCTGCCAAACAGACGCATGCACCTGTATGCTCGTTACCATTCTATTCACAACAGCAAAGACTTGGAATCAACCTAGGTACCCATCAACAGTGGATTGGATAAAGAAAGTGTTGCACACCTACACTGTGGAATAATACCATGCAGCCATAAAAAGGAATAAAACCGGCCAGGCACGTTGGCTGATGCCTGTAATTCCAGCACTTTGGGAGGCCAAGGCGGGCAGATCACATGGGGTCAGGAGTTCAAGACCAGCCTGACCAACATGGAGAAGCTCCATCTCTACTAAAAATACAAAATTAGCCAGGTGTGGTGGACGCCTGTAATCCAAGCTACTTGGGAGGCTGAGGCAGGAGAATCGTTTGAACCTGGGAGGTGCAGGTTGCAGTGAGCCGAGGTCATGCCATTGCACTCCAGCCTGGACAACAAGAGTGAAAGTCCATCTCAAAAAAAAAAAAAAAGGAATGAAATCACGTCCTTTGCAGTGACATGGATGCAGCTGGAGGCCATTTCCTTAAGCAAATTACCTCAGAAACAGAAAACCAAATACCACGTGTTCTTACTTATAAGCAGGAGCTAAACTTTGGATGTACATGGACATAAAGATGGAAACGACAGGCACTGTGGGCAACCAAAGAAGGGAGAGAGGAAGAAGGGCATGGGTTGAAAAACTACCTATCAGGTACCATGCCCACTACCTGCGTGATGGGTTCAGTCATATCCTAAACCTCAGCATCAGGCAACAGGCCTTTGCAACAAACCTGCACATGTATCCCACGATTCCAAAATAAAAATTAAAAAAAAGTGGCCGGGCGTGATGGCTCAAGCCTGTAATCCCAGCACTTTGGGAGGCCAAGACGGGCGGATCACGAGGTCAGGAGATCGAGACCATCCTGGCTAACCCGGTGAAACCCCATCTCTACTAAAAAAAAATACAAAAACACCAGCTGGGCGAGGTGGCGGCGCCTGTAGTCCCAGCTACTCAGGAGGCTGAGGCAGGAGAATGGCGTAAACCCGGGAGGCGGAGCTTGCAGTGAGCTGAGATCCGGCCACTGCACTCCAGCCCAGGAGACAGAGCGAGACTCCCTCTCAAAAAAAAAAAAAAAAAAAAAAAAGAAAAGAAAAAGAAAGAAAGAAAGAAAAAGAAAAAAAGTAAAGGACATCCTGACAGGTGCTATAACTTGGATGAACCCTGAAGAATGATGTCAATTGAAATAAATCCATACCAAAAGGACAGATAATATATGACTCTAGGTATATGAGGTACTTAGAAGAGTCCAATTCATAGAAATAGAAAATAAAATGGTAGCTGCCAGGGGCTGGAAAAGGGAAATGGAGAGTTATTCCTTAATGGGTACAGAGTCATGGTTTTCCCAGACTAAAGGAGTTTTGAAGACGTATGGGACAGATTAGGATACAACAAGTAAATGTACTTAATTGCTGAACTTTACACTTAAAAATATAGTTACGCTGTAGTTCCAGCTACTCGGGAGGCTGAGGCAGGAGAATCACTTGAACCCGGGAGGTGGAGGTCGCAGTGAGCCAAGATCACGCCACTGCACTCCAGCCTGGGTGACAGAGTGAGACCCTGTCTCAAATAAATGCAAAAAATTAGCCAGGCGCAGTGGCGGGTACCTATAGTCCCAGCTACTCAGGAGGCTGAGGCAAGTGAAGGGCGTGAACCCGGGAGGCGGAGCTTGCAGTGAGTGGAGATTGCGCCACTGCACTCCAGCCTGGGCAACAGTGCTAGACTCTGTCTCAAAAACAAAAACAAAACAAAACAAAACACTATTTGATGCTACCATCCATTCGGCCCTTGAGGATCAGCACTCCATTGATTAAACTATTTTCCACTAACCTTCACTCCCACTCCCAGGTCACCTTCTGTGGTCAATCATTCCAATTAATTCCTTCTACACGGACTCAAATCTCTGTTTCATGTTCTCTTTCATGCGATGCTCTCGGAAAGCCTCGTCCCTGCTGGGCCTGACTCTGCTTGCTCCATCCCTCACTCTTACAGCTGCAGGGGGCTGGGGAGGAACAGCCCCTCCTCCACAGCTTGTTTCCCCTCCAACTTTGCTGTGGATCCTCTCCAGGGATGCTGAGCACAGCCTGGAAACAAGGCCAGCTCCTCCATTCTTTCTCCCTCCAATCGACGTGGCATCGGCTTACATTTTTGCGTACCTTGTTCATGTCCCCGTTACTACAAGATGGCTGGATTCTCTAACTGACTACTTAATTCAAACGCTTACAACATTACATCATCGAGAGACAAAGAGAAAGAAAAGGCAATTTTTTTTTTTTTTTTTTTTTTT